>NW_028301536.1:13215000-13250000 GCF_042242905.1 Orbicella faveolata | reverse complement strand
CGGGACATCCTTTCGTACTTTTTTAACGTAAATATTTCTATTTTTTGGTTTATTTCAACACGTGTTCTTTTAAACGAATAAAATTACAAAGTTGAAAACTCTCAGCTGTGGTACTGGCTTTTAGACGCTTAATTTAGAATGGATTTGAATGTTTATTTTATTTTATTATTTTATTTTTTTTTAATTTATTTTCTTGGCTGCGAAAGACTTCTTGTCCAGTGTGGTAAGAATCAAAGCCGAAATTATTCCCCGTATATTCCATTAGTCAAAAGACTCATTTCAAAAATACACCGACCGGTAATTGCGTCAATTCTAAAGAACCCTAGTAAAAAGAAATAACGGGCAATTTATTTATAACAAAAAAATCTAAATTTTGCGATTAATATTCGCATTTCTCTTGTAGAAATCTAGTTAATTTCGGTACCGAAATCAATCCTGTTTAAATACTACAAAGATGAAGCGAAAGTAATGTAACATCCTATGAATTACCGGGGAGGTACTTGCGGCGAAATTGATTTTGAAATGAACACGCGCTTCAGAAATTGAAAAGTACAAAATTGAAATTGAAACATATGATCAAAGTACAACAAGAAAGAACGCTCAAAAAACCAAGTGACTGAAGCAGTTTTTCTTTCGGCAGAGAATTTCCTAAGTGCATTCAAGCAGGTCAAAAAGCGGCATAAAAGCAGCAAACATGATTTGAACTCCGCGAACCACCAAAATAATCGCATTAGTTAACAGAAGTTGATGGCTGTCACGAGCTACACGCTAATGATGTCGATTTCAGATCCTTGAAAGCAATCCACACTCAAGTAAAAACCTTTTAAATGCCTCAATATTGTCATTTCAATTGCCTGTGTTCTTTTCAAAGCACTTCCTTCTCTTTAAGTTTCCGTTGAGAGGTAAAACGAGATCGGAATAAAAAATCTGCTCTGGCTAGCCTTTGTATGGAAATGTCCTAAAGTGCAAGTAAACGTTGTCAACAAAAGATTCGCAGCAGATGGCGCGTTCTCTTTTGTTCAAACGTCAATCACTGCAATCATTAAGCGACATTACCTGACAATAGTAAAATAATAAACGAATTAACACGTATGCAGAATCGCCACAATGATTGGCATGAGGTGAGAAGTCATTATCGACTAAATAGCCCTCCACAAGCAGACCCACAAAACAAAACTGTTAGTGCCACCCATCTAGCTCATTCCCCAAGCTAGCCGTCAGTCATGTGCTTTTTTCTTTTGGTCAGTTTTCGTGTTTAAAAATATATTCCCTTTGAGAAAAAATCCCAACAGAGACTAATGTCGTACATTTCAAAGAAAATTGTCCAAAGTGTTTTGCATAACAACTCCCGAAGATCGTTTTTAAAAAAATTGCGCTGCTCAGTTGCAAAAGGTTTTTATCAGCCCTGATGAAAACTTACACCAAGAGAGGTTAACCTACATGAACTTTTACTCTGTTATCTGTATAAACAAGCAGTGTTTTGAAATGTTCCTTGTAATTTGCACCCACTCTTGATGTTTCGATCACACATCTTGATGCTTCCTTCACTCGGAAGACCCCAATCCTTGCGTAATTGAGAGGCCGTATGTTCTTAATTGCATTGTGTCAACGCTCTTTAAAAAACGTCAACAATCTACGTAAATGAAGCAAGTAGCCAATAAGAAGGCCTGATTAGCCTGCTTTTCTCATCAACAAGCACTAGGCGATACGCAGACTTCGACCAATCGGCGATTAATGTTCAATTTTGATTTCTTATCGCTGAATAATGATATTGTAAAAATTCCTGTAGGTCTCCAAGAGCTGTTTTTAGGGTTCACATCTACGGGTGGTATCCTATTTCTGTTTCGGCCAGCAGCGTGTGGCCTTTTCGGTAACACTGCAATCATCTCTTCTTAAACGTTGTTGCGTGCCCAGATTTAGAGCATAACAACATGAACGAAGCCATCAGAACGCCAGTTACACCGTTCTCGATAACCGATATTTTGAATCGTCACGACGTCCCACAGCAGAATAACAGCAGTCTTGGCACTTGGAGTCAGCACCCTGCCCATACTCATCCCGTTTCACCGACTTATTTGCCTTTGCCTACATACTTTCAAGGCGCGTTCCCAATCCATCAACTCGGCTGTTACAAGACATACAGCGCCTCCCAAGTTTCCACGGCATTGCCCTCACTTTGTGGAGAACGAAAACCTGAGGAGAACGCAGAGCGAGAAGAGGGAATAGCGAAAGTTCACAGTAAGTTATACTCAATCACTGCCCTTGAGTTAAGAAATCAAGCCATCGATGGCTTCTTAGGGACCAAATTAATTTGAATAACTTAGACTACCCTTAATTAAGCAGTAGCGTCTGATCTGATTTGAGGTTTCTTGTTTCTTCATTAACCACAGAAAACCAGGAAAGAGATGTAAACCACACCTCGACTTCGAGCCCACAACAACAGACGAAACCAAGGAAGAAGCGATCGAGAGCAGCCTTCTCTCACGCTCAAGTCTTCGAATTAGAAAGAAGGTTCAGCCATCAAAAATATTTATCGGGACCTGAGAGAGCAGAGCTCGCTGCCGCTTTAAAATTGACCGAGACACAGGTCAAAATATGGTTTCAGAACAGAAGATACAAAACAAAACGCCGCCAGCTTGCATCAGAGATTTGCCCTCCGAGCACGGCCAAGAAAGTCGCGGTTCGAGTTTTGGTTCGGGATGATCACAAACAGTATGAAGACATAGGATTATCAGCTCTGTCAATGGCGCCATTCGGCACTCAAAGCTTCGCTCCCCCTTGCGGTTTTTACTACAGATGAATCCAAAATTACTAAATCACGTCCCAAATACAACAACAAACAGACCCTTCACATCAAACGCGCGAACACGAAAGAACAGTGACATTCAAAGAGAAGCGTACAAACAATTTAATCGCTGCCGTTCTCGACTGCCAGTTTGCAACAGAGTTCCGCTTGAACTCCCGAGTATCGCGACATGGAAAAAAGCACACTAGTGCAGAAGATTAGCAGAGGATAACGTTGTAACTCCGAGCTGCGGAAGTATATCACTTGTGTCCGGTGAATTACGTGGAGTGGCCAACTCTCTTAAAGTTTACTCACATCATCGAAAACAGATTGCGCGAGTGTTAGACTCTTAATTACCTTTAATCCAAGATTAAGATTACCAAGTGTGTATGATAGTGTACAGATTGAGCGAGGGATCGAGAAACATTCCCTGAGGAAGAATCAATTATCAGCCTTAAGTTAACACAACAATAATGAGTAGATATCGAAAGGAAATAGGTATTGCCTTTTAATTCTATACTTAGATTAGTTACAAAAATCAACCGCAAACGGAACTACGCGACTTTGATTTTAGCAAGTATAACTTTAGCGAACGATCAAGTCAGTAATATTTTATTTAGCTTTCAAACTCGGAAATGGCGAAGGAAGGCACGTATCTCGCTTAGTGAACACATGAAGACAAGCATGACACGGAGGTAACCTAAATAAATACACATCCCTACACGAACAGTCACGTCGATTATTCCTTTCATGAATTCCTTCGCTTGGAAAGCTTTCAAATGCTATGCTGCGACTAGCTAAATCAGGGTCAGTAATTTAAATAGAATCACGACTTTATTCAGATCAAATAAAAAGCATAAAAAGGTCCGGGTGACATGTTTGTCCACATTTCCTTTGAATTAGTTCAGCTTTAATTGAAGCCTGAAGTCTCACATCCGAGGGGCGCTTTGTTAACCGTTGATGGTACGCAAGAATCTAAACTGTCGAAAACATTGCATTTTTCACGATTTATTCATTTACCGAGAGTGATAGAACGATACATAAGTATCACTGCGACACCCGAAATGCAATTATACTCGGCTGAATTTGATTACAGTGCATCGTTCATCAACTACAAAGATACTCATTAGTGCTCATTACAAGGGCTTTTATTCTGGGGCTTAATGTGATTGTAAAACACTTCTTTAATACTCATTTAGGTGCCCCTCCCACGACACGTATTTGAACGACAAGATGCTTCGTTTACGCCACGCTTAATGGATCTCGTTTAACGTGTCAGTAGCACGGATAGAATTCCTTTCGCTTCCCAATTCAAGCAAAAAGCCTAAGACAATTTCAAGAGCTGCTTCAGAGCAGTTTGATTGCCGACGGAAGTGTGAAACCAAAGACAAAACCATCTGTTAAATCCATTACCAACATATGGGTCTAAATGCATCAGGCTAGGTACTTGAATAAACTTTAATGGAAGTTAAATTTCCATGAATAACTAAAGCCAGTTTTAGTTCTTCAATGTTAGCATTTCTTCTCTTGGATGCCATGGTTTCCTGTTTGCCAAAGTCCCACTAAGAATGGCACATCGTTTGAAGGTGTTAATGGCCATTTATATTATCATCGCATCGCTTTGTGTGGAGTGTTCTATTTAGAGATGTGTGTTTAATATGAGAAAATCAATTCCCAGTAATAACAGGCTTTTACTTTTGTAATCGCTTTCATCAGAATAGTGGGCGACTGGAGAAGCTTTACGTGAATATGCTATCACTTGAGTTTATTGTAAGCACACATCGTTTCAAAGATGCGGGGGATTTGAAAGCATTCATTTTCAATATCTGATGGATGCTCGATCAGAAGGCTCTGTCATAACAAACTAAAATTTGTCTGAAAACCACAAAAATAAAATGCCTTCTCCGGTTTCAGCTATCCAGAGATAATGTACTGTCAAGAAGTGAACACCAAAGAAAACATTTCGTGCAAACAAAAACATTTTAGTTTGAAAAAATATCTCGGGTTATCAGTGAAAGTACAAGGCGGTGGCAGCAGTTGAGCGTTCTTCGTGTTACACGAATTACTTGATGGCGTCCCCCTACTCAACTTATACTTCATCTCAATAACTACAGCATGCGACCCACTTAAGAAGATGAAAGAAACTTATAATTCAATTTGGTAATGCATTTTTAATAAAACCCTTTAAAGCAGAAAAGAAATATGTCGGTGTCCGATCTCCGTGGTAATGTAAAGCTAACAGCCGGTCGCAATCCCTCGTCATTTAGTACCATTAAAATATCGTACTACATTTTTTTTCTTCTTAAAGACAAAACAATTTAAAAGCTTGGACATGATTACATTATGCTTTTATGCCTTTGTACTGTAACTCGCTTATTCTTATTCCGGAAGATAGAGGGGCACGTGGTATGAAAAACGGAACATACTAATGCCATCATTGACAGTCTACGGTTGAGATGCTGCATTAAAAGAAGACTTGTTGAAATTTTCACGCGATGATCAAGAGGCGAAAATTTGAAATAACGCCGTTAAAACATTGTTACTTTGTTTGATAAGAAAGTTGAAATAAAAGAAGAAGACAGCCTCTGCCAAACCATGCAATTTGTGTACTCACTAAATGACTCATCCGAGCAAAGAACAACCAAACAAAAACAAAAGCTCGCAC
Organism: Orbicella faveolata; assembly: GCF_042242905.1. Classification (NCBI taxonomy): domain Eukaryota; kingdom Metazoa; phylum Cnidaria; class Anthozoa; order Scleractinia; family Merulinidae; genus Orbicella; species Orbicella faveolata. The sequence continues at coordinate 13,244,550 of NW_028301536.1, read as the reverse complement.
TAAGTGCCAGCTAGACAAAGCCCCTTTCTAAAATGGGACAACTGAACAGACAACAACCCAAAATGAGCATTTACTCGTTCAATAGAGGCCATTAACGACTACCACTAATTGTGTAGAGGTGCGAGAATGGCGGGTTTTGTTTATTACACCTTCACTTGTTAGGAAGTACTGATTATTTTAGCTAAAAATAAATGAGCGGAGATCACACACGAGCGATTGCTGAATCGGTCCCGTTAAGTTGCACGCTTGGCTGTAAAATTCTTCCGTTGAAGGAAATCTAGAATAATAACGTGATTGCAGTACACTTCATGTGTTTTAAACGTGCGAAAAGCTGTTGTAAAATTTAAAGAGGGAATCCTGAGTGAGTGAAATAACTAAGAATACTCGTAATGAGCCTTGAGGGTATACAAAGCGCCTGTCCGGCGGTGGCTATTCACAGGCCTAATGTACAAGTACAAACTCAAAATTATTCATATTTTCATTTAAATGCAAAGTATTACTTGCGGCAGGGCTGATTCCTTCAACAAGAAAATTCCGGTGTCGAAATTTTATTGATAAACTACTATATTTCAAAGAAAATATTATCACATGTCCAATTTCAAAGGACATTTCGTTGCCAGGGTCAAAGAAAGTAAGAAACAAAGACTAACTGATAACCTAAACACCCTCCCACCGCTTGTACACAAAGTACTTTTATCACCATTTCTCCTGCTGGTGGTCCATTGTTTGTAAATGTTTAACGCTGGACCTTAGCTTTCTGCGTTTTCGATCTCACTTAAAATATTAGCTTCCTGATACCTGGATTCCTAGCGTCTTAAATACGTGTCAAATTGGAGTAACATGATTTATCTATGATTTCCCCGAACAACCTATAATTTGCGAACGCATCCAAAACTGATCGCATGGTCGGTTCAACAGAAACTGTATATTGCAGTCTATCGCAGTCATTGCTTCGACGGTCGATAAACAAAAATGGCCTGTTGTAAGCTGCGCCACTAACTAAAGGTAATCTCATGAAAAGGAAAAAAATAGATTATTACAGATGTAGCGTTATCAGAAGAAGATGCCAGCCGGATAGCTCGAACAGACAGCTGTATCATGCTCCGATACGTACCATAATTTTTATCAGTTTCGACTATAAGTAAATAAACCCCGTATCACACAAGATATGGTGTTTGAATTCGACGCGAAAATCTATCCCATGTTTTCCTTTTTTTATTTCCTGGTCTTGAAGCTTGTAAAATTGTGTATCGAATTAAAGCCTGTCATATGATAAAATCTTGTCTTTTGTTTCAGTTTAACGTACATCAGTGATAGTAAGAAGGAAAGGTTATATTTTCTTTCCGTTTAAGATCAATACAATAAAATCGAGTTAAGACCAAGCGAAAACTATAAATGGTTTTGTGTGGACCGGCAGACATTAACTACAAACAATATATGATATATATACATATATATTTTTTTTTAACTTATGAGATGACGGATTTTTTTAATGTTTTACGATGAACACAGAAATGATATTAGGCAATGCGATCGTTGAGATTATTTCAGTCAAACCACAATAAAATGAATAAGTTCAATCGAAACGCAGTTAAAACTCATAAAGAGCACTGAAAACAATAACACCGTGGCAGGTTTCGCTGATAAATTCTAAAACTGATAAATGAGACGCATTATTGAAGTAAATGTTTTGTCGTTCTTCTTTTTTCGCGCATTCAGAAGTTAAAAATGGAGATAGTACCGAATTATTTCCTAACTACTCTGCACACAAATGGAGGTCGTTTCTTTTAAGGTAAATGCTATCTTAATAGAGCTAAAATCTACAACCACCGAATTTAAATTGAAGGATTGTGAATTCTAAGTCACAATTTATTATAATACACCCAATGTAAATGGTTCATTTGAATTTCCTTAGCTATCGTATGACAATTTCGCTACCTTTCGCAAACATAAAATGAAAAGATAATAATTTCATAATTTATTTCTCACAAATCAGGTGTTTTACAACTGGAAGACTCAACCTGTTAGTTAAACTACATTACGTGATATTGAATGAAGAAATTAAACCTTAACACTTCTCTTCATTTGGCGGAAAAGAATTGTCATGGCAGTATTGCTATGGCTAATGCAGGGAACAGAACGGAAACAAAATCAGAAAGATAAGAGACAACACGATTAATCAATTCCGCTTTTTTCTCACATTTTGACGAGTTCTGATAACTAGTCAATCTCAACACGGTTAGTTGGTCAGATTGTTTTTGTTTAGTCTTTACATGGAGAATTCACATCCTGTGCACAGACTAAAGAAAAAGAAAACGGATACATGCAAGACCCACATTAACCTCTGGTTCCATAAACAGTGGAAGACATCGTATCCTCAAAGTAAACATAGTGAAATTGTTTCTACAAGTAAAGAAAACAGGGTAGCGGATGCAACAATAACTGAGTTCCTGCACTGCGCACACCATAGTGTAAAAAGAAAGTATATTTTGTGGCCTTGGTGCTCAACAATAGTTTACAAGCTAAGTATTTTAAGAAACGTCTTTAGATGCAAAATTAAAGTAGAGTTGTGGTTCGTCTAAAACGCTTTAAGTATATTTTACACTGACTGTTCGACTGAAGATAACTGACCTTTACATTTTCATTAATTCGCCGTTGCTCCCAGCATCAATTAGCTTGTGAAAAGTTAACTTCCACGCAACTTGTACCTTGTGCTAACGAAAGTGTGCTGATTAATCAGTGATTTATAAAACGCCAAAAGTTGTCCCCGGACCAAAGAAATTTCCCCATTTCCAGCGTCCATATTAGTCTGTTTATTATCACAAGTACACGGAAGCACATCCACAATCTGACTACAGTGGAATAAGCGAACTTAGTCGAGTGCAGAGTTTTGAAGCACGCAAAACGATAAAATACTTCGCACTTACTTAAGATTATTTACAATTACTTTTGATTTAAAGCAAAGGAGAGCCCCTTTTCGACTCTACAAACAAATCATACACTGCAGCGCACTTTAAAAGTGCTCAAAACTTAATTTACGCGATCTTAGTTCCCATGTAGGTTCCGCTTTGAAGTGACAGATCCTCAATTTGACATCAAAGTTAATGGTTTTACACTTCGGTATTTAGCCCAGCAATTTGCACTTGAACTACGCTGCCTCCCTAAACATGTGAAAGAAACAACACACGTGAAAGCGAATGTTTCATAAGTGATGACATTCTCATAATCAACGCCAAAAGAACTCCATCACGATAGCCGCCTAGAAACCTTTGACACGACAGACTCAACCACATGGGATTTTCAATGGAGTCTTGAAACGAAACGGGTAGCTTCGATACAACTGCAGCCGGGCATACAAACAAGTAAACCCAGAAAAAAGTATCTATACTATAGTGAGATGTCTTTTACGACTTTTATAATGGATATCAGTGCACACACAGAGACTTGCTTCGCTTCAACTCCGGCCGGCTGCTGTCGACATTTCAACTGAACATTATCAATACGAGCAAATGCAGAAAGCAAAATGACAAAAACAAAAACAAAAACCGCAAACAAACAAACAAACATGCCGCGTGCAGTTACAAGGGTACAGTTGTAACGAAGACCAACTTAAAAATAATATCAAAAGGGCTGTCAGAAAATGGTATTTCGCATAAGCTAAAACTAATACCGTAAGTTTGTATCCTAAATTCGTTTATCAAGTGTACAGGATACGGTGTCTGACTTAGGCAATCTTGGTTTATGATCTAGTGTACTTCAAGAAATATTGCGCCGTTATTTCAACAACATAGCGAACACTAAAATCATAGCTCCACTGACATTATTTAATTTCAAGTACCTAAACAGGACACGTGTTAATTCGCTTCCTCGAAGTAAGATACTCAAAGAAACTTCTTTTTCCATCAAAAACTCTGGCATTACCACGGTTAGCGTAAAATTTATGACGTTAATTGAAATTTACTAGTCGTATAGTATAGCTTATTACAAGGTTGAAATTTACCTGTGTAAGCAAAATAAAGTTAACCAAAATGTTTTACATCTGCAAATTGTAAAATCTGGCCCCGCGGTTATTTTTTTAATTAGATTTCACTCAGTTTTAACAACAGTCACGGTAAAGATCTCATGGCAAAAAAATACAATGGATGATAAATCTGATACACTCTTTTTTACATATATAAAAATATAACTTATAAGAATATCAAGACTGAAATTTGCGAAATTTTAAGGATATTTTAAGAGTTAAACCCGAGGCTGAGAGTTGGAAAATAATATATATTTGTGATGATTGTGTGTTGAAATATAAGCAGAATGCAATTACACATATTTTAAACTAAACCGAATAAAATTGTACCTTTCTCTAAACAGTAAAACTACATTGTAGTCAAAAACAAACAAAAACAGCTCTAGCCGTATGTTCGATGCTGCATTGTAATCACATTCTCCAAGAAGATATCTGTGTCCGCATATCAGACTTCACTGCCTGCAATCTGGCTCCCAAATTACTTCAACGCCATCAAAATCAATAAACCAGAAATCTCATACTCTATAATCTAAGAATATTTAAAAGACTATTTTCAGCCTAAAATGGGCAGAAAAATAAGAATATTCAGCCTGGACCGGAAAAACAATACTGCTCTTATTTAAAAAAGATTGTAATACGATGAACACAGCACGCGTTTCGATCTAGCTTATGCCTCTTGCGAGTTCGCAACATACTTTTCCGCTACGTAGAATAAATTATTTGGTCCACAAAGGCGACAAGACCTTGTTGAGTGTATATGTTGCAGAGCACTCCCTTAGTACTTCATCTCTTGATAAGCCACCTTTAGGTTACACTTGTGTTCACTTGAGTTTACTCTAGAACTTAAGCACTCTTGGAAAGTAAGAGAAAAAAACAAATACGTTTTATCGATTCAGGTTTCTCTTCAACATCCACAAGACGGTTTTGCGATATAAGATCTATAAAACTTGTTAATGACTAATACATCATACACAGCAGGATTTAATCTCATCACCAAAAATGACTATATATAAATTACAACGATGGTTGTTTGAAATGCGCAACCGTATAATTCATTTAATTTTTCAACACTGGTGATGCATCCTTTGCTGACCATAACAGAAATCTATCCTGTAACAGAAATTTAGAAAACCAAGACAGTTAATTTCAAAGACTGCGAAGGAAAAAGCGATCAAGGGAAATTAATTATATTGGGCGCAGAACTTACGACACAAGAACTAGTGATATTAGCCTCGAAGTCGCTGCCTTACCAAGACTTCTGAATAATGCGCCTTGACAATCGGTGAATGCCTTCAATTACTTCGATCTAAGCTTCAACTGAATCGAAGTTAGGAACATAGAAGATTACGAGCATCGTTAATAAAAAAATATCTGTTTACGTTATCTCTATGATTTCTCTCTTTTCTATCTCAAAAGCTCTTAGTAAATGTAGCTCGTGCAGTTAATGGAATAATTTTGCTATCAAGACTAAACAACTTTGATTTTTTTTTCCTTGATTCGATAAACGAACTTCTTCAGAACTTACGTGAAGTTTGTGGGCTTTTTTCATTGATTCTAAGCTTAAATGCATTATAAAATCCTACCGTCCATTACGCGTCCGTGGAATCAGTTTGATCACATACTGAACGAATTTTTGAAAAAAAATATGGGTGTATTGTGTCCATTTAATCTCAAGTTAGATCAGTCATATATATATTACACTACGCTTCCTTGAAAAACAGACAAAAGTAGATTAATAATCTGGAATTCATATTCAGCTTTGCTGAGGAGAAAATTCAAACGTTGTCGCTATTTCATCATCTTCACCAAGATACACTTTTTTTTGTATGTATACAGAGTAAACGCGAGAGGCTTAAGTTACTTTTAAGGTCATGTTATACAACAAGATCGAACTACAAATTGCTTACACAGAATTCCATTTCGCTCTGAAGACCGAGTTTATTCAAATGAATTGCCTATCTGTAAATAAACAATAGCTTCAGGGTAAAATATGTTCCAGTCCTTTATGGAGTAGCTTTACTTTATTGTTTTACTTTTTTTACGGAGTAATGATGAAATGAAAGCAGGATATAAGTAACCCGGGAGGCAGGTTAACTTGCTGAACCAATTGATTTAATATTACTATTGGCAAAAGGAAAATGATTGAGACTAACAATCAGATATCACTAATTGACTGCGAAAATATATATTAACAGTTCACACTTCTGATGTTTAAATCTCAACTAAAATTATAAAATTTAAAATACACAGCTTCTGTATGTACAAACGTTCCCATAACTGGCTGAACATCGTCGGAAAGGGATTTAGTCATAAGGGGCATTTCTAAAAAAAAATGCGTTTTGCCAAAACTGAAGTTGCAATCTCTGCATCGCTTCGTGCGAACGAATTCTGATTATTATAATAAGTGATAACTGCTTTGTTAATGAAATCAAGCGAGATTTAAAAGTAAACAGATTTAAAAATCGTGTTAAATCTAACCGCACTAATCCAGCGGTAAAATCTGCCTGGGGGAATTCTAGACAAGCTTCTTGAAATAAGACTATGGAAGAATAAATATTTGAGTACCGTATTTTTGCCAACAAACTTTATTTTCACTTTTTTCTCATTGAGGTTAATCACGGACATAAGAAGTGCCTCATCAAGGTCGCCATTGAGAGCTGAATTCTTAACTCGTAGAGTGAGAGAAATGCTCTTGAACACTCGAAAATCGATTTAGTTTTAACTCTCTGGACACAAACCTGGGAAAAACAAACTCGGTGAAGGATTAAGAACGCAGTAAATGGTCGAAACGAGAGTTACTGCATAATGAGCAAACATTCACAACGACTGCGTGAATCTATATCATGATCTCAATAATTGCGCGATTAAAAAAATCATAAAACGATTTATAAACTGGATATACCTTAAATTGCAACAAAATTTACCCCCAAAGTAACTGATTCCATTTTAAAAAGAGGCGAAACTTCAAAGATCCTGGTTTTTAAGCAAAGTTAAATGATCAAACTGAATGTGTCCTGAAAATATACAATATATAATACAAATATAATATACAAATTCAACCAATATGCTTATTTTCTAACATTCAAAATCCAGTTTCGAAGAAAAGAGAAAAAAGAACTAGAAAAAAAGGGAAAATGGAGTAGGAAAGGCATTATGCCACCACTAAACACTGCCGTGACTGTTCGTTATGTACAGATTTATCTTTTGAAATCACCAGCATCCTGATTGCGAATTCAAATCAATTTGGAATGAAACTGTATCGCTGATGTTTTAAAAGAGAAACGATTTCGAAAAACGTGTGGAAAGGAAAAAAAACTGTTTTACATCAAATAAAAATATATAATAAAAATCTTGATAATCACCAAATTAAAAATTAATTTTACATTTCTTTTCAGATGCAAGAATAAATGTTGGGAACCCAACTGCAGATGTTTTGTTAATCTTCGCAGGTCAAACATTTCTACATGTAAGTAAGACCATCGAATATTTGTAACAGGAAATTTCGAACAGGAATCTCTAAAGAGATGGATAGTTTAATTTCGACCCCAGTGTGCCATTGTAAACTGTTATCAGTTATAACAACACCGATTTAAAATTCAAGGCTGTACATGAAGATTATTTCTTAATCACTAAGTAATTTTCCCTCCGTAAAATGCAGGCACGTACTCAGTTTCCCGTATTACCTTGCACTTCTCGAAAGATAAATAACAGTGCATTCCACCCTGGATTTACAACATCACTGTTACATTTCTGGGCTCAATCTTTTATATTGGTGATAAGGAATAGGTAAAAATCGACGTTATCTATAACAAGGTAGATGTATCGAAATTATAAAAAAACAGAATTTCACCAATGAAACTGAACAAACCATTTTTCATGGCAGCAGAAAAGCGGTATAGGTTTGTACGATATACTGGAATAATGTAACCTATTTTTCTCTATCCGTTCTCCACTTATTCTGTCAAACTGTCTCAAAACAGGTCGAAGGAATATTCTCCGTACCCTTTCACTTACTAACTGAACAAACAAGATCCACATCAAACAATTATCACACAGTCAGTTGAAGAGCGAAAAGGCACAAGCAGACCATGCTCTATACACAAGCAGACCATGTACTCTACACAGTTCTTTTCAACAATGTTTTAATCGAGTTTAAATTGAAACTACACGTATTTAGAACGTCGTCCTACTGTACTTTATGAATATTACAACAAATCAATCTTCTTCTCTTTTGAGCTACTTCTAACTCAACATTTTCTTAGGAAGTTTAATTAAAAGTTGGCAGATTGTCCTTTATTGAAATGCGAAAACTCTGCAGGAGCAACAAATAAAAAAATTTAAATCAGCGTGGTCGTAAACTTTGTCAGTGTTCGGCATCGGCAAGGATAAAACTTACAATGTAGAATAAACAACTGAAAATTATAAAGAGAAACCTACGTCCTGTCCACTGTCATATCTCCTCCTGCAATCAATTTCATAGCTGCTTAAAACACTGTCTAGCTAGAGGTACACGATGGTACCGTTAACTAATGTAACCTACTGTTTTCGTCTCTTCACATTCTGAAATGGTGCGTTCGAAACACTCGACTGGGAATGCGGCTTTTCTTTTCTCATGACAGTAAAAGCTTTTTCCGAACATTTCTTTTACAACTCGTATACATTAAAACAATAAACGAGAACTTCACTTTCCGCCGCCACTGTGTTCACCATTTCCAGAGTGCAAGCTTTCGATTTCATAGCAATTACCACTACTACTTTCCACATCGGCGCTAATTGGGGGAGCCAACTAAAGAATAGCATATAGGAAGCCGCTTGTGACAAAGTAAATAAAAAAGGAAGATTTTCTTTTGTTGCTATTTATCGTTAGGTTAATAATCAATGGAATAGAGAAACAATGAATAGCCCTAAAACCTGCTGTTATTCAGTTGGAAGAGAAAAGATATTCACAAGATGTACCGGCTGGGCGGTATTTTCTTTACGCTCGGGTGGTCAAGAAGAGCGAGGAAAAGCAAATTTAAGCACAGTTCTTCATGTTGGTCTATTGGGTAAAGGTTTACACTTCAGCTGATCAGACCACTTGTTTAATATAAAATCGTGTTGTTAAACCAAAGGTTCTTTCCTTTAGCTGAAGATTCCGCAAACGAAAACCCACTTTACTGTTTATTCGGTAATACTACACTACATGAATATTAACTAATCCCAAGAATATCAAAATAGCCCAAAGGTATATAACAACTAAAAATTTTGCCTGGCAGTTTAAAATAAAAGAATCAAATGTGTCTCGTTCTCCCAGCACTGAGCATAAGGAAACATTAACCAAACATCAAATGAAATGTCCTACAAAATGAAAATCGCAATCAATATTATAATTACAGAAATATACTGTACAAATCCTATAGTTTACAAGGTACTGGCCTCATTTGAATCGTACAGTTGAGAAAGCAACAAGCTACACAAAAAGACTATCACAAAAAGAAATGAATTAAAATGTTCACATAAGCAGTCGCTACAGCATAGATTAGCGTGGATTAGCACCAAACTAAATCCGATCAACAAATATTTTAAAAAATATTTCGCATGAGGATTAATCGACTTAAGGTGAATGTCTACGCCCACAAGCAAATTAACAAGTAAGCTTAATTGTTGGCAAACGATAATGCTGTGAAAGGTCCAACTGGTGGAGATTTACAGAAAATCTGAAAAACACAGAAGATTATGAAAATACGACGATTTTATACAAAGAATTTATCTGTTTATACTTGACATCACAAATTTTGCAATGCCCATTTCCGACGGTGACGCCCCTTTTCTTAAATTCCAGGTGGTGCCTTCGTTGTTTCAATAATTATTCATTTTCAGTTTTCAAACAAGTTTTCTGTTAATTTTTCCAGGGCCACAATAACTGAACAGGCATATAGATAATGTAAATAATTTTATGGCGCAGACTGCATGAACCAGTTGTTTTAAGAATCAACGATGTTTTTCCTGCTTTCGTCGATTAAACAAACTCTTTCAAATAGGTCTTCATATCTGAAAAGTAAGTTCAATAATCAAAATTATCTACACGAAACTGTTCTTTGTAAGATGAACCTAGATTGTATCAATAATGATTGCTTTTGATTAAAGATACTATTTACCAGACTAAAACATTATTTAAGCTACTACAAAAAAAAAAATAATAAGTAAACGTTTTCGAATTAAAATCGAATCATTACTGAGCATAAACTTGCAACAAGTGCTAGGAGCGTGCTTTGCCTCTTCACTTTCCTTTAGATTTCTTCATGACAGCGCATATTACAAGAGATAGGTTCAAGCACTATTAAAGAACTATCAAGAGAAACGTAAGCACAAAAACAAATATTAGTGAGTTAGCTTGGCTTTTTCTCATTGATATAAATCACAGATATTGACTTGCGCGTTTTTACTGATACAGAGTGTTGAATGGTTACTGACATTGACTGATTGAAATTGCGACTCTTCTAATCATTTTTTTATATCAGACACTAGGAATTTGGTAATATATACAGTAAACTATTAACCCAATTTTTACGAATAAGATTACATTTAATTTTTGTTTACTGTAGCATGGTCGGACTACTTGTAACTTGTTGATGGTTTAAAAGCTTGCCTCACGAAATGGTTCAAAAAAGCGCGGACCGGGTACGTGTTGCGCGTACTAATTGTGCGCGCGGGGCTACACGCAGTTTATCGTGGTTTTACACGTGCCACAAAATACATGTAAGGGCGGTCTACCAATAATGGAACTAAATAATGCATGTAGAAAAATTTGACGGACAAATTTAGCTTTACCTACTAATCTGAAGCCTTCAAATATACACGGTCTGGTATACTGTGGGTGACTAAGAGTTGTAATCACAATAGAAATGAGGCCAAGATTTGTTTTTAGCATCTTCCCTCCAGTAGGCAACTCCCATCAAAAAAGGGCAGTGTCCCCATTAAAATACACATTCCCTATTCCTTGAAGTGTCCTCTGCAATTCGCACCCCTCTTTCAATGTTAATGCCCAGTCACCAAATACATGTATACCAAGTATGGTTTAGTTCTAAGTCGAGAACAAGTTGTTACAAGAAGAACAAGATATACAGTATTGAGTTGTGTAAATAAGTAAGTAAGTAAATAAATAAATAGATATATAAATAAATAAATAAATACTTACATACATAAATAGACTAATTTATTTATTCATTCATTTATTAAGTTATTCATTTATTACTAAAAATCAATTAATGACAATAAATCAACTTTATGGTTACAGTTTGGCACTTCACAAACATTTTCAAAGTAGAACTACAATAGCATCCCAGCATGGAAGGCCTCAATAGGATTACTGGGGAGGCCTTAGATGCTACATGGAGCGAAAAGGACCCTAAATGATGACTGAGCTCCAAAAATTTGATAAGCATCCCTGAGGAGCTATATTTCAATGAATTTCTATAGATCAGTTATTACAAAAGCAGTCATCATAATTTGTAATAAACAACAAGGGTCTAAAACTCACATAGAAAATTAATATATAAATGCCCTTCCAGGTTCATCAAGCCAGTTTTCCAAATCATGAGGGGTGGGGGTGGGGTGCACATATGATTTCTCTATTATACATGTATGTACATTCAGACCTGTACAATTGCATGTAAAGTTATTTGTTATGGTAAACTGTTACTGTTCACAGACGGTTGGTTTCTGGGGTTAACTCATAGCATATATACATGTAGAAATAGTATACAATAAATATAATAATCAATCTCGAGTCATGTCAAACTGACAATCAATTGTTATACCTAATTGTACCTGTTTGGTATTCTTCAGTGGCACATCACGCAGGTTAAGTCAAGCCATGGGTAGTATTTCATACCACCTCACATGATTTCTGCAGTGTACTTTCTATTTTATTTTCATTTTGTAGCATTTTGTCTGGATCTTTTGTTACAAGGATGCAAGTCACAAAAGATCTCCCAGGAACTACATGTAATCCTGACAAGTCATGACATTCTGACAAGACATAAATGTTTCCTTTGCTGAAATACACCATGAAGTGCACGCTGTTTTGATGAATCTCCAAGTTTGCTTTCACTTATTTAGCAAAAATCTCCATCCCAGGCACTACATGTACATGTACATGGCAGGGTATCGTGGGAGATCAAAAGAGAATGGGAGTATGGGTGGTACAGTATTGCTATATGGAGGTTCTGTGTTAAAAAATACCTTGTTGACAAAAGGAAATCTATATGGAGAGTACATGTAATAATTAATTGGGAATCATGATCTACTTGCTATGAATTGCCAGCAGTGAATTACTTAGCACAGTCAAACTTGTGTTAATCAGGTACCTATTAAGTTGCCTCCACTTATTAAGCAGCCAGTTCTAAATTTACTTGTTGAAGTTCAGTGTTTCAAAGAGACAGACTCATGCGCAGGGTTTTTTTACTAACACCCTCTGCTACAGTTACAGGCACTGTTGTTTTTGTCATTTTAAGCCTTTATATGTCATAATTTGTAGACTTCTTGCTGAGATCTTGTCACAGGATTTTCTTGAAATTAAATTAATTCGTGATGGCGATTTTTAAAGGATGCAGTACAATCAATGTACTTTCATGACAAGTGCTTCAGGAAAAGAGTCATAGGCTTAACATGTTAAGTGTGCAACAGCAGTCACAAGCCTTCAAGCATGTTTGTATTTGAATAACACTTACAAATCTACTAAGCTTCCACCTTCTATTTCCCCAAGGGAAGTAATTGGTTTAAGTTTCGCAGGGCTAAAATGTACAGTACAGGTCAGAGATACACGAAAACAACCACAAATTCATGCCAAAAGAGCACAAGGAAGTGTATGTGCACATATGCACAGCAGGAATAAAAAATGCAAGCACAGCAAGACACAATAGTATGTATGAGGTACCCTATTGTTTTCCCACTATTGGTATTTTATTTTTATTTACAATACTACCAGGGCCCCCAGAGGGTTTCTTTCGTTCTTTCTGTTAATGAAGTGAAAAAGCCATCAGGGCAGTCAAAGCAAGTGAGACAGGAAAACCTATTCTTGCTTACTGCTTCTAGAATAATTGTTTTTCACTGCTTTGTGGCTCACATTTATTGAAGCCTATTTATCACAAATTCATGAGAAACACTACATGTCTAGAGTCTAAAGTTCTTTTGTTTCTTGTTAGCTTTAGACACAAGAAGCCAGTTTTACACGTGTGAGCTCGCATAAGCTGATGACTATCATACCACCTTCACTACATATTTTTAGTACAATTGCTCAAGTTGCTACACAATTCACTTCTGATTTATGCAATGTATAGTTCAATAATTGAACTATAACATAATTATTACGTCTGGACACATCAGTTAAGACCAAAAGTGCCTTTGAAATTTGAACATGTAAATGTTGTTGTTTTTGGTGAGAAGGCATTTTGAAATTTAGCATTGCTCAAGCAAATCTATGGAAATCTAATGAAATCCATGGGATATTGAGTCTGAGGCAGTTGTAATCTTAAGGCATAGAACTTACAAAATAAATACAGTCCAGTGAGGAAATATTGCACACAGGTCATAGCAGTTTTGCAAAAGTAATGAATTACATGCACTGTACAATGCTGTGGAAACCTTGTTTTTGCAGCTTTCTTGCTGGAAAATTATTTACGACCAGGATAGACTCTGTTAAGTAAAGATATCTTACCCAACAACCAATGAGAGGCAAAAAAAGCCAGAAAAATGCCATAAAACTCCTATAGTGGCACAAGTTCCAGTTAAGTATTGATGATTTAATAATAATATTAACCAGTTACAAAGTAAGATGGCATCCAATAAAACCATCATCATTACCATTATTAGAAATGATAAAACAAAAGCTTGTTGTGCAAGCAATAACCAACCTTTTCAGTTCTGATGAAGGCAGACAGAAGCCACAAAAAAATTGGAGAGACAAAAACAGAGCTTAAGAAAAAAATTCAACAAGTCTATTATAAATTTATTTCACATGAATATGAATGGCATTTCATAGCCTTTTACATGTATAATTAATAGGATCTGATAGATCTCATGGATCCTAAACATGATACATCCCAAAAAATCCAATCATCCAAATGACCCTCAAATGACCGAAAAAAACACTAAACCACACCAACTGCACGCCCCATGCACACCCCAGATATTTAATACTCCACCTCCCCCACAACGTGCAATAACAAAATCAGGAACGAAGCTTGAAATATTTACCAGCCAGTTGCACATAGAAAACACCAAATGGGTATCAAAATGATTAAAATAGCTAATAGAAAAACAAGAAAACAAGCTGTATACAAACGTATGAAGTTTAAAGGTTACAGAAAACAGGACAAACGCAGATCACCTTCGCGTTACAATAATAATAATAATCAATATTTAAACAGGGTGACCCCTTCAGTCGCAGGACTGGTATCAACGGGGGCCCTGTATAACGTAAAATAAAAAGAGCATGTATAAATAATATATATCTATAAAAAAAACTAACTACTTTAACAGATACGCTGAAATGTTTAAAAAATTTAAAAGCTTAAAAAGGTAATAGCGTTCTCATAAAAATTGGATATAGAATTGAAAATGTTCTAAAAAATAACCTAAGAAAAAAAATCGGAGATAGCCTTGAAACGTTCCTTAGGTGGTAAAATCTTTATGTTCGTTGGAAGGCTATTAAATGTGCATGCACCATGATAATAAAAAGACTTTTTAGCGACATCTAAATGAAATTTAGGAAGTATAATGTCAGTGATTGACGATCTAGTGCATCTGTTAAAAACATGTTGGTTGTCGCTCTGGCAGCGTAACAGGAAATAGTCTTTAAAGTATAGAGGAACTTCTCCGACCAAGCACTTGTTAACTAACAGTGCACAGTGCTTTTCCATGGTTTTTGTAAGAGAGGGCCAGCGTAGGTTCTCGAGTATTGTTTCCGTGGCTATGTCAGGTTTAAAACCGTATACGATTTTCGCAGCTCGTCGTTGCAGGCGTTCAAGAGTCTTTCTGTTAGTGCTTCCCAGAGGGCAAAAGCACGTATCACAATAGCTTAATATCGGTAGCACCGTGGACAAATAGATCTTATTTGCTGCTTCCGTGGTTAAACAACCTCGTAATCGTGACAGGAGGCCAAGTCTGCTAGCAACTTTTGACCTTAAATAGCTTATGTGATCGTTGAAAGATAAACACTCGTCTAGCAAGACTCCTAGGTACTTGAACGACTTTACTTGGTTGACTTCCTTTCCTTCCATGCAAAGCGGACTATGAGATTCAGATCTGACTAGCCTTTGCCGAGTTCCAAATAAAACATACTCAGTTTTCTTTAGGTTGAGGAAAAGACCGTTTGCTGTTAACCAGTTAGAGACGTTATTGAGATCAAGGCTTAAGTTCAGCTGTAGTTGGTCAATGTTTGAAGCAGCAGTAAAAATAACGGTGTCGTCGGCATATAACATAACACTAGACAGACCAACGGCCAAAGGAAGATCGTTTATGTAAAGAATAAACAAGAGAGGCCCTAACACGGAACCTTGAGGTACTCCGCTACTGATGTTGGCGGCAGAAGAAAGGTGATTTTCAATGGACACTCTCTGAGTCCTGTTAGTGAGATAGCTCTCAAACCACGAGAGAGGCTGGTCTTGAATTCCATATCTGTACAACTTGTTTAAAAGACCGTCATGAGGAACAGTATCGAAAGCCTTTTTCAGGTCAATAAACACTGCCCCCGTCAATAGCCCTTTGTCCATATGACCACGAATTTTATCTGTAAGGAAGGTAACGGCCAACTGAGTTGAATGATTTGCGCGAAACCCCGATTGATAAGGCGAGAGAAGAGAGTTTTCTGATAGGTAGCTATGTAGCTGATGGAAGACAGCTTTCTCCAGAATTTTCGACAAGATCGGTAAAATTGATATAGGCCTGTAATTGTCCAGATCATCTTTGTTTCCAGATTTGAACAAGGGTACAACCTTTGCTTGCTTCCATTCAGACGGGACTGCACCAGTTTCAATAGAAAGATTTATCAAATGTCTTACACAGTCAGCTATCACAACTGCGCTGTCCTTTAAAAGTCTAGCAGGTAGACCATCTAGACCTGTAGCTTTCTTGAGTTTTAGGCATTTAAGTTGCTTAAGCACAAACGGTTTACCCACTGCTGTGAACTCAAAATGATTCTTTGTAAACAGCTCCTCGGTTGTAGAATTAAAAACTGGTCTTGCATACCGGCATGATTCAAATAACTTGTTCACAACAGAAGTAAAGTAAGTGTTAAACAATTCTGAAATGCTTTGTTTATCAGTAACAATCTTGCCCTCTGCCTTGATACAGGTCGGAATAGATTTCTGTTTCGTGTCCGGCATTATTTTCTTCACAGACCTCCAGAAAGATTCAGAATCGCCGCTGTTCTCTTCAAGTAGTGATCTACTATAGCTTTCCTTAGCACGTTTAATCCTTGCACTGACTTTGTTTCGGAGTAATCGATATGCGGCCAAATCGGTGTCTAATTTTGATCTACGATATTTCTTGAGACTGGCATCCCGAGCTCTCATCATCTGTTTGATTTCCAGTGTAAGCCATGGACAATTACGTCCTCTAACTTTTTTGTCGATTAGTGGAGCATGTTTGTCACATTCAGCCGTAAAGTTGCATTTCCACAAAGACCAGGCTTCTTCGACGTTAGTCGAACTCAACACATCATCCCAGGGGATTTTCTTCAAATCACTGCAGAAATTAGTTGGATCGTATTTAGCATAATTCCTGCACTTTATCACACGAGGTTGTTCTTTGAAGTTATTTATCTTTCGAACTGAAATTAGCATATCATGATCACTCAGACAGGATTCAGCAACTACGGCTCGAGAAATGTTTCGTGGATTTGTGGTGGCAAACAGGTCAATAAGTGTAGCGGTGGTTGACGTAGACCGTGTTGGTTCATTAATCAACTGTGTTAAACCAAAGGTTTTAAAAATCTCTTTCAACTTTTTGGTTTCAGAGCTTGGTTTCTTAGGCAAATAATCACAGTTGAAGTCCCCGTTTACAATAATTTCTTTTCCCTCAGCCGCGGCAGAGTCCAGGCTGTTGTAAAAGCAAGCCAAATAATCTTCGTCAGGCTGGCTATCTGACTCTGAAGGTGGCCGATAAAATGTTCCAAACAGTATGCTTTTTGATTTAGGCAGAAAAATCTCAATCCAAACAGATTCATCAATCTCGAGGTCAGATCGGCGCACAGCATTAATTGACTCACTGACAAACACTGCTACACCGCCTCCTTTCCTCACCAATCTATCTCTTCTAAAAAGTGTAAAGCCAGGCAATGACACTTCTGCATCCGAAATGTTACTGTTGAGCCATGTCTCAGTTAAAGCTATGATGTGAATTCGTGGACTTTGCGTTATGAAAACACGAAGTTCATTTAACTTCTTCCTCAAGCTTCTGATGTTTTGATGGATGAACTTAAGACCACGCAACTTTAGGGTAGCATCAGATGTTGCTGGTACAACAAAGCTATCGTTTAGACTGTCATCGAACTGTTGCTCAGCAGAAGATGGAACTGAGCAGAAATGACAAGTCGAGCCAGATTCAAAGTTCGCATCCAGGCATTTTAAATGGAAGCGCGATTTGCATAAAACGCAAAATCCAAAAGCCTGATTTCTTCTGACCGTCTTGAGACACCGAGGACAGGTTATTTTAGTGGAAGGTCCAGGATTCACGGAGATATCATTGCACTGAAGCAGTAAACTTGCAAGAAGAACAGATCTTGTAAGCCTGACAAGCTGAACCTTGGCGACAGGAGTGAGGGAAAATCCAAAATGGCGCCCACTAGAAGTTTTCTTTCTCACGGGCTGCTCAAAACCGACGAAAGAAGAGAGCTCCTGTCCAACAGCCAACCCAGAGCTATTGACTTCTTGGTTAACCAACGGTGTAAGACATTTAGAATTAGAAAGATCCCTTGTAAACACGAAGACGAGTAGAAGAAGAACGCCGCTTCGCATCACACGACATACCGCCATGTTGTCTCTCTAACCAAGCTTAAACCGGCATCAAAGTTACATTAGTTTCATAGTTTGGAGACTTATCGAACGTTTCAGCATACCTATCAAAGTGTTATTTGAATCGTTAGCTAGTGAGGAGAAAAATATTCCAACATACCTCGATCCTCTGGCACCTCGTCCTTCGCAGGAGTTGGCAAGTCTCCACTTGCATGTTTTCACGTAGTCGTCGCTATAAACACAACATAACTTCCTCTCTACCATTCAGACTAGTATAAAGAGCCATGATGCAAACTTAGGAGGCGTAAAAGAGCCGAAAAAAGACCGAAGAATGCATTTAAACCGTACACAACACAAAACCTCGTCAACTTCCCATGTTGTTCTGGGTCAAGTGTGACACACGAACTCGGCTCATTGTTACGTTGCTGCCGCGCCATTTGATTGGTCGAGAACTTGAGCGCGGGAAGTTTGCGCGCGCTATAAAGCGACGCCGACAACCAGCAAAGGCGCCGACAGGAAGTGCTTAGATTTCACTCGCAAGAAAAAAATATACAGTTTTCACTGTATATATATACTGTATCTATATAAAAATCTATTGAAAATTGGATGGAGGAAAATGCAAGATATACCAATGGTGTAGTCCGAACGAGTTCTTGTACAAACATTATTGAAAACATCCAGGAAAACATTAAGGTCCATAATTTTAAAAACTCACGCCGGTTTTTCAGTCAAGGGCGGAATTCATGAGTGAATAGAAGTTCATACAGACATCGGTAATTTTCCAGCTTCCCGTTATAAAAACATTTTGCATGCGTAGTATGTACCACCCCTACTTCGTCGCTTTTTTTGTTCCCGTTCCAATTTGCGCTTGGCCAGAATGCGGAAAAAGCTCTTTGTACGTACGGAAATTCTTGCTACACAGGCTAGTCGTTCTACTACGTGCTTCGTTGCGTGTACTGTCCTTAAAAAATACTTCGTCAGGTCAAGCCAATTATCTGAACTATTTTCTGGTCGCCAACAGTTCTCCGTGTAACTGCAAACTGATCAATTGCCGGTCTTAACCTTCATAAGTGTGGTTTTACAAAACCGTATTAGTTTGTGTCGGCAGTACCAAATTTTTCAGCCGGATGGACTGAAACTCGATTTAAAACTAAGCTCTGAAGATGAAATCACCCTGCAGGATTTTGGCGGTCATACAGAAAGGCTCCCTTACAAGCCCGAACACTTCATAATTTACGCCCTTTCCCTATTGTCAAGTATCTATCGCATCGTCTCACGTCTCAGTCTGATCACTTACCGGTTCCGGTATGCCGAGATGTTGCTGAAAGTCAACACTACGGTTGCATAAGAGTGAATTTTTTTAAGACAGTGCCATGTACAGTAAAACGTCCTCGGGGTTTTCAGGGGCTACCCATGGGAAATAAACAGGAAGAAAGAAAACAGAACAAAAAAAAAAATAATAAAATGACCTAAATCATCCAAAATGGAATTATTCAAATATAATTTTTTTTTTTTGCCAGGGCTAAGGCTCGATTACCAGCGGCTGCTCGAGAAAGGAGACCGCACTCGAGTGAGCGGCGGACATCCAGCCTAGCAGGGCTCCAAAACAGTGAAACATTAATGGGCTCCGTGAAAAAAAAATGCGTTTGTTACGTCCCTTATCAGCGTTATACATATAGCTAGTGTAGTTAAGACTGTGAGCTCCTCGTCGGGAATAAGATAACAGAGGAGTAGAAAGAAACAGAAAGCTTTCCTTCTCTCCTCCCAACCCCCCGCCACCCCCCTGCTCCCCAATGTTCGTACGGAATGAAATGGCCGCTTCTTAAAGATTTGCTGCGAATGATTGTCGGTTGATTCCCAGTGATTCTCCAACAGAAACCAGGAGATTCAGTATTTTGTTTGAAGAGTCTGTGACGAGATTTGGTCATTCCAATAGACCAATACGTACTATCACACCATACGTATATAGTTCACACTCAAACTTGACAAACAAGTCATATTACAGACCAGCAATATCACTCTTGGTGTGATGGGTAACCATACCAAGTAGTATAGATGTCGGTGTAGAATTTCGCGTGGCTTTTACGAGGAAAAAAAATACGTACTCATTTCGCACCTCTCTCCACTGATAAGAACAAAACATAGCATCAAGTTTACAGGACTGTTATATACCTTTATTATTAAAAGCAAGGAGCATGTGACGCTTAACTCATATCTTTTTACACTCGTAATTCTTATTTTCACTATTTACAGATAGGATTTCACATTTGTATAAAAAGCACTCAGCAGAAGCGGGAGAATCTATCTACATATCAGACAAACAATGATAATTTTCAAGCCACATCTTTAAGATGGCGGAAACATTAATGATACTGTCACGTAAAGTGGCATACATACATCCTCAACTGATACAACCTGAAAAAGAAACATACAGCAACGTTCACATAGGTCTCCTTAGCAGCCAATGGTTCATCACATCGAACCGGCGGTCACGTGGTTCGTCACGCAGAGCCCTCAGGGGCTTTACGTGACGACCCACGTGATTGCGGCTAAAGTAAGATCATCACTAAAATCATAATGAGACTAAGGTTGGCGAAACTTTAAGAACATGCCCAACTCTACGATAAAGTTAAGATCGTTCTTTTGCAAGTTAATAGAAACTACAATACAATAAAATCACATGTTTTCAGATGCACTTTATTTTGTGAGACCGCTGAAAGGTATAGAGACATGTAACTAATAGAGTTCTTTCCTTTTTCTTAAGGGCCCATTAACCGATCTTTTCGAGCCGTTGCTAAGGAAAATTTATTCTCATATAACCTCCTCATTTTTAGTTACTTCAGAGTTATTTCATGTGTTTTAACTTTTTCATGATCAGTAACACTAGTGATGACGTCATCAGGCCACGCCCATGGTCATGTGACTAATACAGAAAAAAAGCAAAGGCTCTCAGGCAAATTACTTTCTCGGGATTTTTTTCATTGATTTAATATTTTCATTTAAATCCTCATTACGCTATGCATTGATTTTGTTTCATTTCTAAAAGGTCAGATTTTGAAAGCACTTCAAAATATTGAAAAATTCGTAATTTTCTGAAAAAAGCATGATTTTGAAAAAGAAATGCATAGCTATGTTGCCAACATTGGCTTTAATCGAAATTCGTCGAAAAAGGCTGGATTTAATGAAAAACCGGGTTTCCTTTAGCATTTGAAGAAACCGGAAGTGCGCCCGATATGTATTGGGAGTTACCCTATCAGCGCGTGCGCAATATACATTACCAGCGCACTTCGGGAAGATCAAACAAAGCCACACGGAGTTAGTTTTTCTCTTTCTATTGCTCTTGTTTTTCTCTCTTTCTCCTATTTTGTCTTTGCTTGTACTTTTTTTACTTTGCATTTTGCCAAACACAAAGAAAAACATCTAAAATGTAAGCGAATTTGCAAGTTTTTGAGTTGTTTTTATTTTCCGTGCTCAGGCTGACGTAAGTGACCGGAAGTGAAATTTCACCTCCTTAGCAACGCGCGCGAGCGCGCGCATGAATCGGTTAATGGGCCCTTAAGGACGGTGCCTTCCACGCGCGCGCTGGGTTGACATTGACGCAATGAACTACGCTACCAAGTACACAACTAAAATGAAAGCAAAATTTTCCTACTGTGATCAAATCAAGTTTAACGAACCTATACTTAAACCAGGAACACGAGAATAACAGCATATCGCTAACCACTAACTGTTAACGTCTTCCAGCTGAAAACCTAGCTGTTATCTGTCGAAAATTATACTGAAATCCAACTGTAAACATGTACCCGCAGATGGCGTAGTGCGCGCGCAAAACAAGTGCGAGATACGCAAATGTTTTACTTACTGGGGAGGTGACAGGAAAAAATGTAACGGGCACGGTAGGTTTCAAAAAAGATCAATAACTTTAAAAAACGGGTGGTTACCCCTACGTTTTATGTCATAAAATGGAAGTGACAAGCCTATTCAACACCTGATTACTTTCTGATTGTGAGCAAAAGGTATTTAGACTGTCTTTTAGCTGAACCAGAGGATAGGAAAGTGTACAGCTCCGGGTTCTTCAAAGCCAGATTAAGCTAATTCAGGATTAACCATTTTTTTACTTCAATTTTGTAACTTTTTGGGAGGTTTTCTGTTTGTCCTTCAATTTTGAGCTGGAGTGGTCTCAACCTACAAAACATAAGCAGTCGAAAACATTCATATACAAGAGAAATTAATACTTACCTCCGATTGCTTAGTTTTTCCTGAAAAACCGAAACTCTGGCAAAGGATTCCTAAAAAAGATTAGCAGAGAAAGAAAGAAAGAGTTCAAATCATCCCTCCAAATTTGACTGTTGTACCTCACCTTCAAAAATTCTTTAGTATTTTCGCCAAACTATTTCTTTGTTGTTTTAAGACTGCGTCAGTCTAAAATGTCTGGACAGTATCGGGAAGAGAGACTGGCGGGAAAGATGTCTTTTCGGTAAATCTTCAATGAAGTACATAAGGGGTTCCGACTTTTGTTATCCAGTTTAAAATAAGAACAAGTATTCCGGTAGTAATCATGTCGGTTTGTTTATCTAATCATCAATAAACGAAACAATAATTACCAACCCTTTTAATAAAACTACGGGCTCAGGCAGGCGCGGTGGCCTCATGGTTAGTGCGCTCGTCTCCGGGCTCTGGGAGGCGCGGTGGCCTCATGGTTAGTGCGCTCGTCTCCGGATCGAGCGGTCCGGGTTCGAGCCCTGGCCGGGGACATTGTGTTGTGTTCTTGGGCAAGACACTTTACTCTCACAGTGCCTCTCTCCACCCAGGTGTATAAATGGGTACCGGCGAACTTAATGCTGGGGGTAACCCTGCGATGGACTA
The DNA here is from genome assembly GCF_042242905.1 of Orbicella faveolata. Classification (NCBI taxonomy): domain Eukaryota; kingdom Metazoa; phylum Cnidaria; class Anthozoa; order Scleractinia; family Merulinidae; genus Orbicella; species Orbicella faveolata. Next base: position 13,221,669 of record NW_028301536.1, on the reverse strand, counting down.
GCATCCCATCCAGGGGGGAGTAGAAATACTCCTAGTCGCTTCATGCTACAGAAACCGGGATAAGCTCCGGCCTGATGGGCCAATTGGCTCGTATGCAGACTTTACCTTTACCTACGGGCTCAGGCAACATTCGGAGACCCAATGCCAACCATAGCGGAAAAATAATTTATCTTTTAAGAACGCTTAGATGTTTCAGGACTATTTGGAAGACTAGAAGGGGAAGCAAACGGTTGGGAACACCAGAGGTCGGCAAAAGAGTGTCTGTGTCATTGACCTACCTGTTGAAAACACTTTATTTACACCGCAGTCTGACCACTGAACTCGAATGCAATACCGTACCTACAAATAGAACGTACAGGCAGCAGTGAATTCTTTGCGCGGCCCAACCTCTAGTGTGTATCTTATTTCTCCCTTTCAGGTTAGAGATCAACCACAAAACAACAATACTCCATATATCAGGTTTAATGCCTAAAATGTCATGTCAATCATGTAACTAACTCCTAAATTGGTCTGTAAGTTACGTTGTTTTTCTTCGCTCTTGTCACACCCATCATGAGACGATGCCGGGATATACTGAATCAGAAATGTTGGAGAAAAATCACCCGACACCCAAGAAATGTAATAATTAAATTCCATTTCTTCTTGTTATTTCGTTTCATTATTTTCTTTTTCTGCAGGGGCGCGTCATAATCAAACCTACTCGAATGCAAATCCGACGCTTAGCTATAAAAAATAAACTGCAAGCGAACCATTCGTATGCGCTGCAAAGATGACGCAATTTTATAGCGCAGTAAAACGATGAATAGCTTGCATAAGGAAAGTAATAAAAGGGAATGCCGGGCAGGCCAAACGATTACCAAACTGACAGTTGGACCCCGCTAATTCGAACTCGGTCATTTCGAATTCCTCGCTGTTTCGAACTCAAAACTTTTTCCCTTGGATTCGCCCTTCAGTCATTTACTATCAGCTCTGTGGAAATCTCGCCATTTCGAACTATTTTTCGTTTCCCCTAAGAGTGCGAAATAGCGGGGTTCAACGCACTTTTAGCACAAAGGTGAGTACATGTCTGTACTCCATACCTCCCTATCGTGACGCATGGAGAATGTATGACGTTCACAAGCTCTGAACGATAACACTGGATCATTTGGTTTTAGTCTCTGCAAAGCATTGAATGATGCCAGTGTGAGAAGCATTAAAACTAGGAAGGACTAGTGTCATAATCAACGATGATCTTTGAAAGTATCTGAGGAGAAAACAACCGATCCTCATTCAAGTGCCTCTGGGAATCGCCTAATTTTCTCAGTACAAGGGAAGGGAGACAAGGGATCTGAATTTCCGCTTTTCGAACCTTTAACTCCCACTTCCGTAGTGGTTCCACATCATTTGATTTTCTATTGCAAAATTGTAATGTGATGTTACAAAACTTTCCCCTATTTTCCCCATTTGACGCTATCGTGGGAGGCCCCCTTCCCGCCCTCTCTTCTTCCGCCTCCCGTAAAGCCCATGCCCCCCTCCCGTCGCCCTACCCCACTCCACTGTCAGGTCCGAGTAAAATAATCTGTCTTTGTTTCCCTCTGACTACACCGTCGCCGCAGGAACATAAGATGTGAGCGACACTAACCTGGAGGAAGAAGAAGTATTTTGAATCAAACTCGTCCCTGGTAGCTTTAACTTCAAAATGAAATCCGTGCAGAGACATGATCTCTGAATGGTACTTTAAATGCTAAGGGAAAAACGCACAATTAAAAAGCAAAACGCGAGTACATGTTCAAAGAAAATAGACTAAGTATATACACATTTATTTGGCGTCTCACCATATCACAACAGTCAGTTCCTATAAAGACTACTCTCCAAAAGTAAAAAATTAGATAGGTCACTCGTTGTCATACTAACCTCCTCTAGGATGAAGCCTTTACGTACCGCTCCGTGTTCAAACCTCGTCATCAACGACATGTCACCTCCGCCTTGCAACTACGAAAAAAACAACAATAGTTACGACATAAGAGAAGAACTACACGAAAAAAGAACCTACATAACGACAACGTGCTTATACATAGGAAAAACAGTGAATTGTGGCACAGTAGTTGCGGTTGGCGAAACGATAAGCACGCGGGATTCCGCCGAAATTGGTATAGAGTGAAGAAGTGGACCTACCGCGTGATAATGTTGACTGTAGATTCGAAGTAGCCAGGTCTGAGGGACAAGGTTCATCTTCTGCAGTTCATCAAGCTGTGAACCTGTAAAAAAAAAAGAAAAAGAAAGAAAAAAAAACCAGAATAATCAGTTTTCTATCGTTCTTAGTCTTCTCACGAGTCGATCATGGGCGAATTGATCTGAAGGACACTCTAAACAGCCTATTGGCCGCAATTATGAGTAGGGTCGAGTCTGCATACGAACCCAGTGGCCCATTAGGCCGGAGCCTATCCCGGTTTCTGTAACATAAAGCGACTATAGGAATATTTCTACTCCAACCTGGATGGGATGCCAGTCCATCGCAGGGTTACCCCCAGCATTAAATTCGTCGGTACCCATTTGTACACCTGGGTGAAGAGAGGCACTCAGAGAGTAAAGAGCCTTGCCCGGACCTGGACAGCTCGATTGGATCGAGCGCACTAACCATGAGGCCACCGAGCCTCCACGAGGTTGTATTGAGTGACCTAAAAATCACTTGAGAGGGATATGAACTGTATGTGAGATTCACTCTGTTACCCTTCATTCCCTCTCTTTTTGCAATGAGACATCATAATATTACTACATGAGTGTATTTTCAACTTACTCTCTGTGATTCCACCCAGTCTGACAGCTCGGAATAAATTCACATAACCATGACCCTGCCAAAAAATAAATGAAATGCTCGCTACGAAATGCTCCTTGTCCGGATTTGTAAGTCAATATGGAACCTAGGTAAGCCAAATCTGTGTTTAAACGTATTTGGGCCTTGTGAAATCACACTCTCTTGTCTCCCTTTCTGGGGGTCCGGGAGTGTAAGGAAAAGTCTGCATACGAGGCAAGTGACCCATCACTGACGAGGCTGGAGCTTATCCCGGTTTCTGTAGCACGAGGAGACCCTTAGAATTTATACTCCCCCCTGGAGGGGATGAGAGTCCATCGCACGGTTACCCCCAGCATTAAATTCACTGGCACCCATTTATACACTTGGGTTTAGAGAGGCACTGTGAGAGTAGAAAGTCCTGTCAAAGAACACAACACAATGTCCCCAGCCAGAGCTCGAACCCGGACCGCTCGATCCGGAGACGAGGGCAATAACCATGTGGCCACCGTGCCTTCCCCAGTAGTATTAAATCTAAGTTCGCAGAAATGTGGCCCAGTGATGCTTACACCATCAGTTCACTGCAAAACAATAGAAAAACAAACTCATGATAATCTAACACTAAAGGACGAGATTCTTACCTCCTCCCTGTCGAGGAATGAAGTGTTCTTTGGTAAACTAATGAGGAAGAGGAAATCGATAGAAGTATTATAAAAAAAAAAACATGTTGTCATAATACATTACTTGCAAAAAATTAGTCCCAACTAGTTTTCAAATTATGCAGAACTTATTCTCACCTCATAAACCAGGTAACCACAGTCCCCCACGAAGGCATCAGCTATAGCGCACACAAAAAAATATATATTTTAAAACTTAACAGCAAATAATTCATAATAGAGAGAAATATTGAACAGAAATAGAGCAACAAATTAAACAATAGGCAGGACTCGAAAAAAAAAGCTTGAATTCCAGCTTGCCTTTGGCCAGTAGCCATAAAATTTTGCTTACCCTGGGGAAGTCTTAGTTTGCTCTTTTAATGTTTTTGTTGGCAGACAACTTGACTGATTCCTTGCCCGTCGGGCAGTGAGGGTGAAAATTTACTTGCCCATAAGGGGAATCTACTTGTCCCAGACGTCTGGACGGCATTGTTTCAAGCGCTGATGGGCCAACAAAAACTTTCAAAACAATTAGGACAAAAACAAAGACTTTGAACTTGTTACGTATCTTACACAATACTGGAGCAGAAGTGCTTCTGACTGGAGTCATAGAAAGCAAAAATGTCCAGACTATGTGTATGTCACAAGCAGTTGAAAATTTAAACAAGTTCACAGTTTAGTGAACTATGACTAAGCTGGTCAAAATTTTTGGGCACATTTAAGTTGAAAATCTGACATCAATTATAAACACGATACAAGATTACAGTACCGTACATAATTTTAAACGTCAACATGCAATCTTCAGTAATAGATCACAGATGAAGTCAGAATGTGGCAAGAACAAAAAAAAAGTGGCACGCGATCCATAGGGCAAGTGTATCACTGGTATCCTTACCACATTTTGACGTCGTTGGTGATCTATTACTGGACAGATGCATGGAAATAAGGAATCTATCCGTTTTATATGATAAAGAAACAATAGATCATAAGAAAGAATCAATCAGATGCGAAAATAATTTGACTTATTGCATAACACAGATGAATGAGCACAGCAGCCTACCTGTAAGTTTGGATGTTGTTGTAGAAAGATCCAATATGCAAGCGTCTTGTACAAAGAATACTCACTCCATGTGAAAAGCCTACAGCAGCAGAGAAAAGCAACGGACAGAAAATAAAAACAACGTTGCAGGATGTTTTATTGATAGTTATTTATTGTTCAATGTTGATTACTATTTTCTGGCATTTTAACATGATTTTGTTGTCTTCCCATACTGGTCACCAATGATTCAAGCTATGTTAGCTACAATGAGAATGAGGTTGAACTGAATCCCAGTCATTTTCTCAAAAATTCAATTCACTTTTAAATAATTGTACTTTTCACTTCAGAGGACCAAAAGAGGTCCCAAAACAACCGCAACAACGACAAACTACAAGCCTTGCATTGTTTTACAAAAAAACACATCAGAGGTTTTGCAACAAAAGTAAGCATACTTTCTAAATATTGATACTAAGAGCCTGAAATCTTTCTCTCCTATAAGAAGTTCAAGTCAGTGGGGGACCTTGAGAAGGCGGCCAGGGTGACCATACTGCCCCTTCATTGCCTAAAAATAAAGGGCCGAACATTTTCACACCTCTCCCAACTGAAGCCACCCACTTGGTGGAGAAAAAAGAGCTGCCTTTAATTCTGCCCCTCCCCACCTTTTCAAGCAAAGAGGGCACGTCTTTACATGTCGGTCACACTCCCTCCCTTTTGAACATCCAGGCACTTCTGGATCAGCTACCAAATGTAGTTATGCAAAGGAACTTCCAAGCTTGTGCAATGGCTACGAGAAAATACGGTAACCCACATGTACCTTATTATCGTCATAATCTTTGGTCAAGTAATTGATGCAACAAACAAGACACATGTGGAAGAAACACGCTGTGTTGTTTTTATCTTGTTCACTGCATCCGTTACTTGACCAAAACTTAATGTCAAGCTACTTCATATACATGTAACATCAAGAAGCTACTGAAACAGTTAGTAAAGTAGTTACTCCTACATGTATTGTACATGTAAATAGCAACTTACTTGGTAGATTTCAAGCACCTTTCTAGTAGGTCTTGTGGCAAATGACTCAAGAATATTTGAACTGAGAGCTGTGAAAAGAACAGAATCAGATGCCAGTTTTGTTTTAAATCTGGGAGATTTATCTTCCAATTCCGAAGAATGGGAGCTCTTACCGATATCCACAAGACCTCTATGTGTCTGGAATGAACATGTATGCTTACCTGAGGTATCAAGTTGAGTTCTAGCCATCTCTCACAGGCATCTACAACAGAACTTTGCTTGTACTAAAATGAATAAGGAAATGAACAAAAGTCCAGCTCATTGATTGACAGCAAATTTAAAAAAGCATAATCATACAATCACAAAATAATTTCAATCAATGCATAGATTTTCAAAGGCTCCAAAATACATTTCATGCATCTTTAATTACTTGATAGATTAGTCCATCAGTCAGTCAGTCAGTCAGTCAATCAATCAAGTAAGTACAGTACTCAATTAAGCAAGGAAGGAAGAAAGAGAGTAGGCAGGCAGGCAGGCCGAAAGATGGTTAATAATGGGCAAATTATATTACGACAGATTAAAAAATAATTATTTTCCTCAAAAAGTACCAAGCCCGACCATGCATCAGCATTGCTAGTTTGCACATGATGCTACATACAATCAGTAGCTTACTACTACATGTACATGTACCTTTGAAGCTGAGGCATGAAATGCACAGACAGACCAAGCAGCAATGGATCTCAACATCACATCAGCACACCTGAAAAAAGGAACTTTCATAAGTTTGTGACATCATTGCACTTTTCAGACATCTATTGACAAACATTTAGTCACCAGACCAGGTACCCTTTAATCCCCATTCAAAATCAGGCAGTTCTGTCAATAAAATAAGTGCTGAGCTGGTTTTGTGATAACTCCATACATGTAGTACCTTTTCAGTTTCTTTAATTTATAGCATTTATGACTCTTCCTTGATGCTAATAAAGTGATGTGGCATTGGAACAATCATGATAAAAGTTATTGGTGGCATATTTGAGTGCTTGATTTCCAAATAATGACCAATAATCAAAGTTATTTATTTGTTTATTTATTTATTGTTTCCATTCAGCAGTGCAGTTTGAACTGGTTAGACTTCCTTGCCTAGAAGTATTATGCAGCTCTAAACAGTCTGTTTAAATATGAATTCAAAGAAT
>NW_028301536.1:13105000-13210000 GCF_042242905.1 Orbicella faveolata | reverse complement strand
ATGAAGAATTATTTTACGGGGAAAATAAAGGCGCAACAGGCAGTAGAGTTGAAGTTCAACAGCAAAGGGAAAAGAATATAGTATCCTCCGGCTAACAAACGCCTTTATTTCGGCAAATCGTGGCAACGGCAATTGAACCATTTACAAGTTCAAGTTATTACACAACAGGACATTCCTACATTGCGACGAGATTGCGAAGTCCTGGAGGAGCGAATGCGAGAATTGTTTGAAGCTCAAGAAGCATTAGAAGAAGCAGCGGAGTCCGAGGATGAAATAGGAAAACTTGATCATAATCTAGAACTAGCAAGAGAAAAATTTAATAATGCCATTCTACGGCAGGTCGGAGACAGAATTAAGGATTTGGAGGCGGTGCTCCTGGAACGTAATTCGACACGCTCAACTTCGACACGTAAATCAAACAATTCGAAAAGAAGCAACTCATCCCAGAAATCGGGAAAAAGTAACATTTCTTTGACACAGCCGCGAATTGGTCTTGAAGAAGATATTGGAACTTTGAAGGCAACAATCGCCCTATCCCAGGAAAGGCAAGCTATGGAAATGCAGAGCAGGATGATGCTTGAGGAGATTGAGCGGCAGAAGGTGGAAGTTTTCAAGGAAGAAGAAAGAGCTTTAGAAGAGATCCGAGAACTCCAAGGCAGTTTCAAGTTAAGAGAAGAACTAGCACAGAAGGAAGCAATGGTTAATGCGTACGTAAAAATAGAAAAGGAAGAGCGCGCATCTCACTTGGCAGAAGAAGAGTTTGACCTACCTGTGGAAGATGGCAGAAGCGAACAAATGGAAAGATTTCTCTGTGGCTTACCTGAATCCAAGCCCCCGGCACCTCATTTGCCATCATCTATCTCTCGTGCTTCCAAGCCAAGTTCATAAGACCCTTCATCACCCGTGTTCGTTCCAATAAGTGTACCTGTATCAGCAAATGCACCCGTAAACGTGACCTGGTCATACTCTCCTAGAATCTCTCCGAAACAAGAGTTAAACAAGACCGTAAGCGCAGATCCTCCTAAACCCGCAAGCTCAGTGCAGGATCAGCTACTAGAAATTGCCAGACTCTTGGCAGAAAACCAAAGCCACAGCCGATTGCCTCTTCCTGAACCAGGCATCTTCAGCAGAGATCTGCTCCAGTATCCTGTTTGGATTGACGCATTTGAAACTCTAATTGAAAGTCGAGTCATCAAGCCCAACGAGAGACTACATTTCCTTGGAATGTACGTGACAGGAGATGCTAAAGAAGTAGTTGATGGCTTCCTGCTTCTCGAGTCAGAGGACGCCTATCAGAGGGCTAAGGATATACTTGTGAAATGTTTTGGTGACCCCTACGCAGTAGCTGCGGCTTATTGCCAAAAAATGGAGTCCTGGTCAAAAATACCTGCGAACGATAGGTATGGTCTGAGGAGGTTTTCAGACCTTCTGGTGCAATGCGAAAACGCAATGGACAAGATTGGTAACCTCAAGGTACTTAACAATGACCAAGAGAATCGCAAACTGGCCTCCAAACTTCCCAAGTGGGCAATTGATCGTTGGAGTCGTATTGTTCATCAATTTAAGATGGAAAAAGGTACATTCCCCCCATTTTCCGAGTTTGTGAAGTTTCTTTCCAGAGAAGCTGACACTGTGTGTGATCCTGTCATCTCATCCCAGTCTATCAAAGAAGATGACAATAAAAAACCAAACGATGATGACGGGCGTGGCAAGCTTAAGTTTAGATATCGAAGAAGAGCGTTCGGTTCAAGCTTCTTCACAAACAAGGGAAACAATGCTGCTGGAAGGACTTGTCGACTCTGTAAGGGGCATCACGACTTAGATAAGTGCAAAGAATTCAAGAAGAAAGATATCCCTTTAAGAAAGGAATATGCAGCAACAAATGGATTGTGTTTCGGCTGTCTTGAGCCTGGACACTTGTCAAGAATGTGTACGAAGAGGAAAGTTTGTGAGATTTGTGGGAGATTACATCCAACACCCTTTCATGGGGATTCCAAAAGGCAAGAAAGAAAGGAAGGAAGCGAAGGCGGTAACAGTCACTCTAATAACGATTCTGGACAGCTAACACAAGGTGGTTCGACAACCTGCTTCATGACTGGTCAAGGCGAAGAACAAATAAGTTCTCTAATCGTTCCTGCATGGTTATCCCATAAGGAAGACCCAAGCCACAAGCTTCTGGTGTACTCTTTACTAGATGATCAGTCTTATACAACCTTTACTGCGAAGGAAACACTTTGTCAGCTTGGTGTACAAGGCCATCAGACTCAGCTCCTGCTCTCCACTATGCATAGAAAGGACGCAGCCATTTCAAGTGAGAAGGTCAATGGTTTGCTCGTTCAAGATTATAAGTCTCAAGTCACAATTGCCCTGCCCAACACCTTTTCGGCACAGTCAATACCAGCCAGAAGAGAGCAAATTCCTAAGCCAGAAACCGCCCTGAATTGGGCTCATACGAAGAAGATTGCAGGCCAGTTAATGCCCTATCGTGACGATGTCAAGGTTGGTCTTCTTATAGGCTCCAATTGTGCACGTGTCATTGTGCCCAGAGAAGTGATTCCTGGTAACTGGAATCAACTGCTCATTTGCAATGGGAAAGTCACGCGTTACCCCTCTGAAGAATGTAACAGTCCCCAGATTAGAGCTGACAGCTGCTCTAGTGTCCATCAAGGTCAGTTCAGTCCTGCGACAAGAACTACAAAAACGTAAAGGAAGTGTTCTGGACTGACAGTCAAGTGGTCTTGGGCTACATAAGGAACGATGCGAGACGCTTCCATGTGTTCATGGCCAACAGAGTACAACAGATAAGAGACTCCAGCTCTCCTAGTCAGTGGCAACATGTAAGAACGGAAGAAAACCCAGCCAACGAAGCTTCCCGTGGAGTGTCTCCTCGAAATCTAGTGAACAGCTCTCATTTGTTGAAGGGACCACCATTTTTATGGGAGCAGACCATAACCTATCAAGGTGAAGAAGAAACAGCATTCACTCTCTCCTGATGATCCAGAGCTAAAGAAGACCCGGGTCTTAGCGACAAGTGAAAGCCTAAGAGAAGAAATGGCTTCGCTCCTGAAACGTCTGGAGTACTTTTCAGACTGGAATCGCACAAGGAAGGCGATAACAATTTGCTTAAGATTGAAGCACCGTACCCGATCAATTTCAAGTGAGAAGTCATCAACAAGCAAGACTACCAAAAACACAGGCTAAAACTATTCCGGAACACACAAAAAGAATCTGGAATGAACTAATAAGTACACAATAAGCCAATCACAGATCGCTAACTCATTAAGTTAACTTCACCGTACTGAATAAGTATTTACCAACCAATCAGGAAGTAGGATGAAGACAGGTCACCAAATTTGAACTCAATGAGTAGAAGTACGACTTCTTTAGTGCAAAATGAACCCAATCAGTACGATTGTGAACTTAAAAAGTCTGCCAACAGCAAATCAAAAGCTAACATTCAGAATGAAGCGTTCGTGTTCCCCTTTGCTTACCAAAATATGGCAAAGAAGGCATTAGTTGTCAATCATCGTTTTCCTTACGAAAAGCGCGTTGATAAATTGTAGCGCCAAAAGTTGTCCTGAATATTATATCCTAAAATGTCGCATATGTCAATAAATTAAATAATACAGCATTTAAGTCGTATTGATGGCAGCATTTTCGGCGAAAATTGTGCTGTCCGTTGATGTATTTTCAACTTAGTATAAACGCGGCCTCGATTGCCTCGGGTTATCAACAACCTCTCGGGACAACTTACAATCCGGCAGAAACAAATATCTCAATGGAAACCCGTTATTTCTAGCTTAGTTTAACCTCGCATTTAAGTCGGAATTTACAACTAGTAAATAAATTACGGTATCAATTCTCATTCTAATTTACCAGAGCTCTGTATTATCCACGCTTACCTTGGAAAGTCGGAAAACCCCGCCGCCACTGGCGCATCGAATTCAAGGTTTTAACATCCATCCTCATGACTCGAAGCATTAGTTTTCCCTCGATGTAAATGATATACTTCCCCTCACTTTCGTTGGATTATCAATAAAATTGATACACTGGAGAAACACAAGTACTCGAGCACAGGTACATGTAGGTTTACAATCGTTCAGCCTTTGCACAACATTGAAGACGCGTCACGCGACGAAATACGAGACTGTTCATGCAATAGACTACGTCACTCGACAGTATGTCACTCTTCAGGAATGGATGCGAAGGTGTCATATGACTTAATTTAGTGCCCGAAAACTCTCACCTTAGTATTCATTGCCTAAAATTTCCGCTTGGTGAAATACTTCGGGGACTAAATGTGACGTTGCAAACAATGGTTAGGTCGCTTAGATAATCGTTTTGAGGGGAAGAACCAAGAATATAGTAAACAAGTTATCATATTTCACAGACAACAATTCGTTCCAACACCTCTCGACACACTCCTAAAGACTCACTCTATTTCTTTGTTTGTTACTACTGATACTTTCTACTCGATAATCTTGGTGTGAAAGAGCAAGTGCATGCCGCCGTTGCGATGCTCAGTACTCAGTGAGTGCAAATGATACTTTTTAAGTAAATCCAGAAGAAGACTACCAAACATCGACAGCTTGACTGAAGATCGAGAATTACGCTTAACATTAACTCAGTTGCTACCTCATACTCAATGAGTACAAATTATACTCCGCTCTTTAAGTAAAACTAGTAGCAAGGCTACCGAAGATCGAGAATTAATTACACTCTTTAAGTAAAACACGTAGATAGAGAATTACACTTAACATTAACTCAATCGCTATCTCATACTCAATGAGTACAGATTATACTCTTTGAGTAGAAGCTACCGAAGATCGAGAACTACACTTAAGACCACTTAACATTGACTCAATCGCTATCTCTACTCAATGAGTACAAATTATACTCTTTAAGTAAAAGCTACCGAAGATCGATAATTTCACTTAGCATTAGCACTATGGCTATCTTGTACTCAACGAGTACAAATTATACTCTTTACATGTAAGTAAAACCAGTAGTAAGACTACTAAACATTGACAGCTTGACTGAATATCATCGAGAATTACAATTGAATATTAAAAAGTGTCATGATTTCCTTTTTAATTACTTTACAAGTTACTACTTTTAAAGTCAAAAAAGATCGGCACAGCTCTATTCGCAACTTCTACAGCGACACTGCCTTTATTCGCAATCAGATCTAGGTCGGCAAAATTGAGACCGAGCATTATACTACACAAGAAATCTGTGGCATATACTCATTGAGTACAAATTAAAACATAAGCACCACTTTGTTTGCAATATATTGCTTGGCGATAAAAAGACCTAGAGGAGAATTAAATCCCGATAAAGCTAAGCAACCGAATAAGCGGCCCTGGAAATGTCACCGATACGGGTTTATTCTGTCTTAGCGTCATGCCCAGTGCTTCTATGATGAAGACCGCCGAACATTATCCTTTAAGATAAATCTGTGGTGACGTTGTACTCAATTAGTACAAATTATACCGCTCTTTTTTGTCAAGAACAGCAATAAGCAAAGACCAAGAATTTTACTTCCAGTTGAACCTTTGGCGATGTCAAACTCAGTGACTACACATTATATTGTGTAAGTGAAACGCAATACGGTACGGTTACAGAGAACAAACGGTTGCAACCTCAACTACTTTCCTAAGCTGTTTTATTTCTCTTTGCCGTTAGTTTTCTGCTTTGTTCTGATTCCTCTTGGTCGCCTTTTCTTTTTCTATTCCCTGTTTTTATCTCGTTCTTTTTCTTTGCTACCTGAATGCAGAGTATAGCACACACTGAATAAGACTTATTCGGCCCGAGAAACTGGTGCAGCACTCGGCTATAAATAAGTGCTTTTCCAATACTTCTTATGTTCCAAACAATTCCCGGCGTCACATAATCATGTACTCAGTGCGTTCAACCGCGATGAATAGATGAAAAATTTATTTAGAAACAGGGCTTAAAAATATCCGTTTTCAGCATTGTTCATGTGCCATTCAGCAATTCTCTTAAACTTGCTGAATTTTTGCGGTGTGGATTTTCTGGAGCCAGAAATACTTGAAATTAATAAACACCTCTCTTATAGCCCTCTTTAGCTTGGGCGGTTTGTTCTCCCATTGTAGACCACGTGATATTCTCTAGAGAGTGTTTCTTTTATCCATCTTAAAATTAATCATTCATACACATGCGACTATTTAAAAGTTTGAAAGCAAGAATTCTCTAGAGGATCAACACGTGGTCTGCAATGGGAAAACAAACCGCCCGAGCTAAAGAGGTCTATTTGGCCTAATGAACTTGCTCAACAGGATTGTTTCGTAGAGAAGCACCACTGTAGCTAAAGCTGCGCTTCCGAAGGCAGCTAGTTCTTGGTTTGGATAGACAACACCCAACGCAACAAAGCCAATTCAATGAATGTTACTAGAATTAGAGCAGCACACGGGGTACCGGTTATCATGTAAGGTGAATACCTGTCATACCTGAGTCTTCTTTGACCGTCCTACGACTACCTAAAATCAGATAAAAGTATAGTTAATGCAGGCAAAACGTTGACTTTTGCATTCATTCCTACTTGGTTTATACGTACATAAAATTTGTTTACAATAGAAGTAATGTAAGGTGTACTATACTACCTAAAAAGTGTCAGGTTTACGTAGGCTTTTTGCAACTGTAATATTTGAAAAATCTCGTATAAATACTTAACAGCGGAATATATGTTAGAACGTATTAGGAACATGAAATTAACACGAGCTATTAAACTTATAGTACTACCTCTGGAAACTTGTTAACTTTTTCTACAAGCATTGCACGTCTCCCATCCATATCCGTCTCGTTTTCTCCTGGCAATGGATTTTCTCTCAGATCTTTTTGGCTGAAGGGCGAGAGAAGGGAAATAAACCACCCTTCTTTGCCCATCTCTAACAGTTGTTCTTCACTGGCAGAAGGCCACAGCTTCCTTATTTCCTGCTCTGACGAAAGGTACTCCTTCCACCATCCACGCTGGCAGATATCGAGTCTCACGCGACACTTCTCAACTTTGTTTGCTAGCTCTTGTATTTCCAAAGATTCCTTGTAATCTGGTCGGAGGAGACTTGGTGGAAGAACAGAAGTTGGAGAGAGATGATGAACAACAATGAAAGAAACAAGATGAGGTAAGAATGGGAAAATTTCTTGGGAAGAATAGTGCTGATCGATTCACTGATTGAAATCTTGCAAATTCGTAAGCCACTGCCATTTCCCTCTCTTCAAGGTCCATCCCAAAGTCAATGAGAACTGGGCGGTGTACTGCTCTAATTGGGGTCGAGAGACCTATGATTGGAAGGGTCTTAAAGGTGAAAGAAAACAGTATTACATTAGGCTGGCTAATTGGTGGATACAAGCGCGCTTGGAGTGACTGGAATTGAAGAGGGTAGGAAAGCACCAAACGCAGGAAATACCGCTAGAAGATGTACTTATGAAAGTAGAATTTGTTGAAAAAAAAGTTAAGCAATGAAACAATAACGAAACTTAAAGAGAAATACAATGATAAAGAGAAAGCCCCATAAGATAAAGATTGTTTTACTCTCGTTTTATCACAAACTGAAACATTTGTTTTAGAACCTTGTCCTGTCAATCTGTGACAATTTGAAGTTCCGCTGTTCCTCAGTGTAGCAGATATTTGGTGAGGAATCTTGTATGTCACACATAGGTCAACCGTATGTTTGAAGTACTCGCATTAAAATTAGACATTTTGATTGCCATGTCGATTGCCTCAGTTCGCTTTCCTACAACTAAGAAAAAAACTATTGTACTCATTGAGTATGACATCGCCACAGCCAACTGAGTATAATTTGTGCTCGCTGAGTACGAGATAGCAATTGAGTTAATGTTAAGCGTAATTCTCGATCTTCGGTAGCCTTGCTACTAGTTTTACTTAGAGTATAATTTGTACTCATTAGCTCTCATTGAGTACGAGATAGCGATTGACTTAATGTTAAGTGTAATTATCGATCTTCGGTAGCTTTTACTTAAAGAGTATAATTTGTACTCATTGAGTACGAGATACCGATTGAGATACAGTTAAGTGTTATTCACGATCTTCGGTAGCTTTTACTTAAAGAGTATAATTTGTACTCATTGAGTACTAGATAGCGATTGAGTCAATGTTAAGTGGTCTTAAGTGGAATTCTCAATCTTCGGTAGCTTCTACTTAAAGAGTATAATCTGTACTCATTGAGTATGAGATAGCGATTGAGTTAATGTTAAGTGTAATTCTCTATCTACGTGTTTTACTTAAAGAGTGTAATTAATACTCATTGAGTATGAGATAGCGATTGAGTTAATGTTAAGCGTAATTCTCGATCTTCGGTAGCCTTGCTACTAGTTTTACTTAAAGAGTATAATTTGTACTCATTGAGTACGATATAGCGATTGAGTTAATGTTAAGTGTAATTCTCTGTCTACGTGTTTTACTTGAAGAGTGTAATTTATACTCATTGAGTATAAGGTAGCGATTGAGTTAATGTCAAGCATAATTCTCGATCTTCAGTCAAGCTGTCGATGTTTGGTAGTCTTCTTCTGGATTTACTTAAAAAGTATCATTTGCACTCACTGAGTACTGAGCAGCGCAACGGCGGCATGGACGCACATAGCTATGGTCCTCTATTGTGAACTATTATATTCTCGCAATAAAATATAAGCACTGCACTGCACTGCACTAGATGCTTTGAGCTGTTTCACGGACCTTTCAAAGAACATTGCCATCACTTGCTCTTTCACACCAAGATTATCGAGTAGAAAGTATCAGTAGTAACAAACAAAGAAATAGAGTGAGTCTTTAGGAGTGTGTCGAGAGGTGTTGGAACGAATTATTGTCTGTGAAACATGATAACTTGTTTACTATATTCTTGGTTCTTCCCCTCAAAACGATTATCTAAGCGACCTAACCATTGTTTGCAACGTCACATTTAGTCCCAGAAGTATTTCACCAAGTGGAAATTTAGGCAATGAATACTAAGGTGAGAGTTTTCGGGCACTAAATTAAGTCATATGACACCTTCGCATCCATTCCTGAAGAGTGACATACTGTTGAGTGACGTATCTATTGCATGAACAGTCTCGTATTTCGTCGCGTGACGCGTCTTCAATGTTGTGCAAAGGCTGAACGATTGTAAACCTACGTGTACCTGTGCTCGAGTACTTGTGTTTCTCCGGTGTATCAATTTTATTGATAATCCAACGAAAGTGAGGGGAAATATATCATTTGCATCGAGGGAAAACTAATGCTTCGAGTCATGAGGATGGATGTTAAAACCTTGAATTCGATGCGCCGGTGGCGGCGGGGTTTTCCGACTTTCCAAGGTAAGCGTGGATAATACAGAGCTCTGGTAAATTAGAATGAGAATTGATACCGTAATTTATTTACTAGTTGTAAATTCCGACTTAAATGCGAGGTTAAACTAAGCTAGAAATAACGGGTTTCCATTGAGATATTTGTTTCTGCCGGATTGTAAGTTGTCCCGGGAGGTTGTTGATAAACCAAGGCAATCGAGGTCGCGTTTATACTAAGTTGAAAATACATCAACGGACAGCACAATTTTCGCCGAAAATGCTGCCATCAATACGACTTAAATGCTGTATTATTTAATTTATTGACATATGCGACATTTTAGGATATAATATTCAGGACAACTTTTGGCGCTACAATTTATCAACGCGCTTTTCGTAAGGAAAACGATGATTGACAACTAATGCCTTCTTTGCCATATTTTGGTAAGCAAAGGGGAACACGAACGCTTCATTCTGACTGTTAGCTTTTGATTTGCTGCTGGCAGACTTTTTAAGTTCACAATCGTACTGATTGGGTTTATTTTGTACTAAAGAAGTCGTACTTCTACTCATTGAGTTCAAATTTGGCGACCTCTCTTGATCCTACTTCCTGATTGGTTGGTAAATACTTATTCAGTACAGTGAAGTTAACTTAATGAGTTAGCGATCTGTGATTGGCTTATTGTGTACTTATTAGTTCATTCCAGATTCTTTTTGTGTGTTCCGGAATAGTTTTAGCCTGTGTTCAAAGTAGAAAAGAGTCCATTTACAGTCCCAGCCATTACAGTTGATGAATTGCACCAGGCCGAAATTCTTATCCTCGGATTATTACAAACTAAGCAAGGCATTCGAGAAGGAAATGAGAATACTTTGAAGCTGTGCGATAGATGGAAGTGCCATGGATCGAGACCTCGCGAAACAAAGAAACTCCTCGATGAAAACAACAAGTTCCCTGCACCGGCTGGACCCCTTTCTGGATAGTCATGGTATCCTATGCCTTGGAGGAAGAATCAAGTGTGCAAATGTTCCTTATGACCTCAAACATCCGGTCATCCTTCCCAAGAAGAGTCACATAACCGAATTAATCATCAGGCACTACCACCACTGAGTTGAACATCAAGGCCGAGGCAGTACTCTTAACAGTCTGCGATCAAGTGGATACTGGGTTATTGGAGGCACCTCCGTCATTGGAAACTTCATTTCCAAATGCGTTCCTTGCCGCAAGCTCTGTGGATCAGTTTCAGAGCAGAAGATGGCAGACCTGCCCAAGGACAGACTACAACCATCTGCCCCCTTTACCTACTGTGCGGTAGACTACTTCGGCCCTTGGCTGATCAAAGAGGGATGACGAGAGCTGAAAAGATATGGCATGGTATTCACTTGCTCAGCCTCACATGCGATACATCTCGAAACAGCCAATGCCTGACCACTGATTCATTTCTTAATGCCCTGTGATGATTTCTTAGCTGCCATGGTCCAACCAGGCTTATCCGTTCTGATCGAGGCACCAATTTTGTGGGCACTAAGTCCGAGTTAGAAAAGGCAGTAGCTGAAATGGATAAAGCCAGAATTCATAACTTCCTTCTTGACTGAGGTTGCGACTGGTGCAAGTTCAAAACGAATCCTCCGTCTGCCAGTCATAGGGGCGGTGTCTGGGAGAGGCAGATTCGTTCCGTTCAAGCTATCTTATGTGCACTTTTGCAAAGTTCTGGCCAGCAATTAGATGATGAATTGCTTCGAACCTTCATGTACGAGGCAGAGGCAATAGTCAATAGTAGACCACTGACAACAGATAAATTGACGATGCTGTCTTCACAAGAACCACTCACGCCCGACCACCTACTGACAATGAAGTCAAACGTTCTCCTGCCACCACCAGGGGACTTCAAGCGTGCAGACCTATACTCTCGCAAGAGATGGCGTAGAGTTCAACATTTGGCGAATGACTTTTGGAATTGGTGGAAGAAGGACTTCCTTCAGTCCTTGCAAGAACGTCAGAAATGGAACCATGTCCATCCCAACATCCAGACCAACAACATTGTGCTCCTGAAAGATGACAACCTTCCGCGCAATGACTGGCAGCTTGCACGCCTTGTTGAAGCCGAACCAGACTCAGATGGTCTGGTGCGAAAGGTGAAAATCACTGTGGCCGATCGTAGCCTTGATCAATCAGGCCAAAGAGTCAAGCCCCCCTGTGTGCTGGAATGGCCAATCCAGAAATTGGTTTTGCTTGTTGCGTGTGACTCCAGTTAGAAGACCAGGGATCCCCACTGAGGCACCAACTATTTCAACCGGATGTGACATTATATTGAGACTTTGATTGGACATTGATTCCCTGATTATTTAAGTTGTAATTAAATTAATTAGCTCAATTTAGGGGAGCCATGTAACTGTCTAGGTTAGATATTAGTGACGTTTCCATCAGATCATATTTCAGAACCTCGTGCGTCAGTCTTACCATTCGTCCGTGTGCATGAATTGCTGTTGCGTTTGCGAAGTTTGTTGCGTTTATTGCAAAGTTTTGGATCCGTTTATAACTACTCAGGCGTATAGAGAGGACAATCGGTGAGCATGTTTTTACCTTTCTTAGTTTCATTTCATCGGTTTATTTGTAAGTTAGTTGTTTTTGCCTTTTCCTGCATTCATGTGTTTATCATATCCAATTATTGTTCGGCTTTGTCATTTCGTCTCACTTAGACTAGATATTTTGCTTGTATTTTAGTTTGACGGTTTTGAGCATTGGATCATTGTAATAAAGATAATCGTTGGAATCAACATGAAGTCTAGTGCTCTTGATCAGTGCTTTGACATCCTTCAATTTGTAATTCTTAACTTGCAGTAATCACGCCTGGAGTCAGTTACAGTCCGCCACTTGATATAAGTCGAACATCAAGCAGCCAAGCAGTTCGTTTGAAATTGATTCAAATGGAAGGGATATCATGCATACTAAGATGACTGGAAATCATGCCAGGGAGAAGTTCTGCAAGCAATACCAGAACCAAGCAATGTTGTTGATAAATATGCGGCGTGTGTCTTTAAAGATGGCGAAGTGGTGGGCCATTTGAAGCGAGGATAAATTGGATGCTTTTCTAAAACCATCTTCTACTTTCTAGAAACAGACCAACATAGTTCACGTAGTGTGGTTATAGAAGCCGACAAAGCTGTTAACTTTGGAGATGGAGAAGGGATGCAAGTCCCATGTAAGCTGATACTCTCAGGTCAAGAAAAATTTGTCAACATTTTGAAGAAAGAGTTGGAATGCCTTGAGAACTGAGCATTATGCAATTGTACTCAGCATCTGAAGAACTCTCAACCTAAAAGAAATCGGGAACATACAGTATGTATTTGTACAGACATTCCAATGGATACATGTTTACTGCACTGCAACACTGTTTTTTTCTTTGTGGCAGCAAAGACACCACATCCAGTATGACTCTTATGAGCGGTAAATAACTGTGAAATACGTGATCTGTTTGTTGCACTAATTAAAATCAAATTGCTCCAGTCTTTGTTCTAGTGTTAGAATTCGACCACACGATAAGAAAAGCTAATGGGATATCTCAATGGGCATCAGTGGCGAGTTATAAGAACCAGAAATTCAAGTTATCGCGGTAAATTTTGATCAAGGAAAATGATATTTAGTTCGAGTTAGCAGGGTTTTCGAGTTATCCAAGTTCAAGTTAACCGAGTAAAAATGACTGAAAAGTTGGCTCAAGTCAATTGAGACTCAGTTCGAGTTAGCAAGGGGAGTTCGAGTTATCCGAGTTCAAGTTACCGGGGTTCTACTGTATGTTCTAAGCCAAATAGAAGATGGTGTTCCTATGTTTTATAAGAAAATAATACACTTTCAAGGTCTAGAAAAACCGCTAAACGCACCCCCTTTCCTTTTGTTCTTCCTTTTTACTAGCAGATTTCTAGACTTCGAGCATGCTAATGTATTATTTACTTAGAGAACATGGAACATCACCTAATTGGTAAGAAAAACTGTATTTCTGATGTGTGCATTTTGTAAAACAGTAATCAATTTTCTACATAATTTTGCAGGCTGTTTGTAACATGCACACTGTAAGTTACAAGAAGGACCACCACGCCATATTTTGTTTCCTAGTACATTACAATACCGGTCAAATGTAAGCTGACAGTCACTCGAAACTCGAACGACTCGACTTGATCCTCGATCCTCGAAACTCGAAAACTTCAAGTATCAAGTCTCTTTTCGAGTCGAGGAGACAAAGAATTTATCATTGGATTAATTTTTCCAAATACATTGTACGTGTCCATGTCAATCTTGCTGATTTACTTTTGGAGACGGACAAATTTTCAAGTTTTAAAAGTAGTCATTTTTTCGCAATCTTCTTACTACACTTTAATATTTACAAAAAGCATTTGGCCTCAGGTTTCCATCTATCATGAGTTAATTTCGAGTCGTGATTCAAGAATCGAAGCAGCAAGCGACTCAATTGCCATTTGTTTGTCTATTTGGTCACACGGCTGTCTACTAATTGAAAGTAATTATTACTTTCATCTGATTCAGAGTAACTTTGTTGATCAGTTCTAAATTTGACACTGGGTTGGCGAGTTTTACACGGCTTGAGAGTGCATTTATCATGTCCCAGAGTCCAGAGTCCCAGAGTGGCAGAGTGGCAGAACAATGTAAAACAACTTGATCAGTGACCTGTATCGTCATGTGGCAAAGAGAAAAGGAGCAACAGATAAGCAGACATTTGCTGAGTAATTTCCTTTAAAATATACACGAATCAAGCAAGTTGCACAGTTTGATTGAGTCACACACAAACACAATCGGCGGAAATCACAAAAAAGCGTGGCCTTCAGGAGTTACTTTGAACATTATGCAAATTCAAACAATCACTGCCGGCCGTCAATGCAAACAAGAGCCGAAAAGCCGTTCGCTAACGCAGGCGATGTTCAAGTTACATGCACGGTATTTTGATGAGTATTTTTTTAAATACGATATATGGCTAGAAAATCATTTGCTAATTCGTACAAGTGCAGTAACACTTAGAAACACTCGCAGGCTGTGTTCTCTCAATTTGACTGATTTGTACGCATGTTGTTTTTTCTATGCAACAAATGCTATATGATTGCGATTCAAGACTTCAACTCCAGACTAATGATTTGGACGTTAATATGAAATCCATGTACCCTTGCACAAATAAAGGAAGCCGCATGAAACGCGGTATTTTTTATTTCTATTGTTACAAATTCGAGATATAAATCCTTTTCTCAAAAAATTCTTCGAGCATCTCGAAACTCAAAACTCGAAACTCGATACTTGAAACTTGAAACTCGAAACTCAAGCCTTGAAACTCGATTCTCGAAAGCATCGAATATCGAGGATCAAGATTCAAGTTGAGACTGTCAACTTACATTTGAATAGTACTGAACATGTAGATTTGGCAAATGTCTGCTTCTTTTACAAGTCATGCTTCTGTTCGCAATAATGTTTTTAAACCCCCAAACATGAAATTTGGCTGGCCATTTGGCCATTGGCAGGCCTCTATTTCAAGTCCTGAGTACACAATTTTGACAAAAATCAATAAATGTGGCTGAATTCATTATAGAAAATCATCAAAACTTTATCAATGTGCAGTTCCAGGAAATATCCACACTCTCTCCTCTCCCCCCCCCCCCCCCCTCCCCAACAGATTAGGGATTGGAACTTCCTGGAGGAGGGAGGTTCTTTAAGACCAAAAAATTTCATGTAAGAAGCTAGACTGGAATTTCCAGAGGGAGTGGAAGGTCAGAAATCCCTACTGTGGGACAGGTATGGATAATTTATGTAACTACACAAATAACTCTCCATAAATAAAGCATACCTGGAGTTCTATGAAGCCCAGCTGTTTGTGATCTGTACAAAAACAATTCCATAGGAGTCGGAGACCTCATTGCTGGTGGAATGACATTTCTTTGGTAATCAATTTGCTGGAGATGAAATGCAGACAGTCCATTCTGTCCAATGCTTCTGAAATAGAAAGAGAGTCATTAAAATAATTAATTGGAAGATCTGAGGGTAGGCTCTTCATGAGCTACAGTGCCACTCAGAACTAAGCAAACCAAAATTCACATTAACCCATTGACTCCTGTGCCGGCCGTAACCGGCCATGATGAGCCTTGGCCTTTCTTCCACTTCTGATGTCCTCACCTTTGACCAAAATTGGCATCATCTATGCTCAACTTCTGCAGGAGGAAAAGATCTCTCCAATGATACCCAGATCAAAGAGATCGGCCCAATGGAGCCAGAGATATTGCACAAAAATGCTCAAAAAGTTGCATGAAAAACTCAGAGCAAAATTTCCTGCCACTACACATGGCTACTCCATGGCAAAAATTGCCCATTTCGATGATGCTTTCTCAGAATGTTTTAAACTGGAAGCAAGCCCAGTTGAAGGTCTATCACTGCCAGCAGCAAAAAGAAAAGAAAAGGAGAAAAAGGAAAGGTGAAAAAAAAAATACAAAAATCGAAAAGCCTAATGAGCCTTGATTTCTGCGCATTCCCAAGCAAAACTGTCGTAAAACGTGATGCTAGTAGAAAGAAAGGCATGCTGTCATGTTGCAAATGCCTTTTTGAGTAGATTGGAGCTAATTTGGCCCATAACTAACCTAAAAAATCTCCAAAATGTCCAAAAACTGCATTTTTGGCAAAAAGCTCCAGGAGTTAATGGGTCAACAACGTGTTAACCGGAAGGGGTTAACGCACACGCACATTTTGCTGCGATAGGTTGCACTTTGACTTCGGGTTGGTATGTATGAGCTTGGTCATTGTTTGCTTCTTTTGTTACTTTGTGAAAGGAAGTTAACGCCCTTTTATAAAGACAACATTAATGGTATGAACGACATGTGTTTTCAAGGAGCAGACAAGTTCTATTTCTTTCGTAGCGGCTGAATATTGCAGTGGTTACATACATGCCATTATATTTTGATTCATTCAACCACAGATGAAATGATTTGTATTTTGAGAAATCAGCTTACAAAAATAATGGGGCTTTCAAACGGCACTGCGAAAAAGACAACAGACAACACTGGGAAGTTTCTAGTTCTTTTGTACTGGATCAAGGTTGTAGAATAGGTTGTCATCGCTACTTACAATTTTGCTTTAATTCGTTCATTGGCGAAAATATGTTCTGCAGTTTTGAATAAAACAATAAATAAATATAAGAAATAACACTTTCAAACAATGCAGTAGAATGAAGTTTTTAATTTTACCAACGCCAGAAAAGACAATTGACAAGACTGGCAAATGTTTTCTTCACTTGTTCCAGCTGTTATCAACTTCCATGATATTCACACAAACTAGAATCATTACATACACCATTTGTTTTCATTCATTCCATCACTACTAAGATACAAGTATTTCATCCTTTTGAACAAAACAGGCCCTTCAAGTTTGAGGCATCCAAGTGGTGTGATCAAGAAGTTTTCGCGACGCTTGAAGAAGACAATAGCTAATTGGGCCACAAAAGTGTGTCAAAAGTGTCCCATGGCTGCTGTAAGTATCTGGAGTACAGTGGAACCCTCTTGTGGAATTCTCTCAAACCTTCAATCATCCAACCCCATCCCCCCCAAGGGTTTCAGTTAAACCTATAGAAAAATTTGTTTCTCTTGTAATTTTATCCCAGAGATCGCAATTCTACATGTAGACTTCTTGAACCAGTTTTCATTACCCCCATGCCAACTTAGAGGTCCAAAAAATTGGATTCTGCTGTACTTCCAGTGCTGATCATGTCAAAACATTGTAAGCTACATGTACATATTAATTTTGTAGGTGGTATAATATTATATAGGTTGAGACCCTTCAGATTGCAGGGATTGAATTAGCTCATCAGTATCTGCATTTAACTCCTGATCAGTTTCTTTAAAACAAAGTGACACATTAGTATTGCTAGAATTCTTCCCAAGAATAGTGCGATAGTCCTGACAAACACAATTTCCTCCCTAACATTTTGTTGTGTTATAAATAAATTACCAACAATACTTAGAGGATGCACATCTAGATCTATCCTGGTCGAATTGGAATTTAGATATGTTGGTTTTGGTAGTGGGAGGAAGACTGGAGAACCCTGAGAAAAACCCTGAGAAAAACCCTGGAGCAAGGCAAGAACTCAACAACAAACTCAACCCACATATGGCACCGAGTTGGAATCAAACCCGTGCCACAATGGTGAGAGGCAAGCACTCTCACCACTGCACCATCCATGCTCCCCCTGTGTTGTCCTTAAAATGTGTTGATACCCATAATGTATACTCCTTGTTAGTAGAGTTAATAGGCAATTGGTCAGGGTTTACATTGTAATAGTAACTTACCCAGGCAAGGGCTTAAACCCACAACTGACTCAATCAAGAGTCCAATATTAAAACAAGCCATATTTACTTTAGGCTGTAGCACCTTCCAAACACACAAGTATGTGCAACATTTACTGGTAACTACATTGTACTTAAGAAAAACGATTGGTAGTTTTAAGACAGTATAGAAGCTGTTCACACCAACCTAGGAGATCCAGAGTGTGTTGCTGGCTGAGACTGAACAAGCCGACGGTCTAGCTCCCTCCCAATGGTTGAGTGGCCAGGCACTGGATGAGATTTGAGAAATCTGGGAGAAATCAAGGAATGCATGGGACTCTTGTACGACCTTTCCCCACCAAAGTCTGCACGGTTGCACGCCGTCATTGGACAATCAGCTGCAGTTGGTAAAAACAAAAGAAATTAGAGGAAGCTTGCTGCCAAAGAGAAAGAACTGGAATGAACTACATAATTATTATTATAGAATATGTCACAATGAAGTTTATCTCATTCTCATATACAGCCTGTACCTTTAATTACCAAACCCAAATTTGCTATTAGCCAATCAGAAGAAGTGTCTACTGTCCTGATATCATGTGATATCAAGTCACTGACCTGGTACAGCATGGCAACAAATTATATGGTCACTTGGCTGAATTTGGGCATGGTAAATACCTAGTCATACCTTTTTGGTAAGCTTGGTAGCATATCAAGCTCATTTGTTCTCGCCATGGGTATTTACAAACCATGGCTCAACCAAATCAGCCAAAAAGTAATGATTATATGTACATGTAGGTATAAGAAAAATGTAGCAAAGAAATGCATACCACCACAGCCAACAGGGACCATTGTTTGGCAACCATATATGTACATGTACCAGAGTATACATGTATACATGTAGACAGTTGAGACTCCCCAAAATAAAGTGTGATCTGCCTAACATGACTTTTTGTGCATCATGTTATGTTAAACACAACAAACCTTCCCTTAGACTCTTCCATACAGAGACTTCCATATTACAGACACTTTGCTTCATTCCAGAAAAGACAGAATTTTTTTTTTTGTTCATTTTATTTTTTGGTCATCAAACTCATACATGTACATGTATACATTTGTAACCCCTCCGACTATAATATGGAAACTCTGCCCATTCATGTCTGTCTTAAAGAAGTTCGACTGTTGTACTGTTCAGTGTTGCTAGTTTAATAGACTATGGCTGCCATGTCTCCATGTTTCTTGTTTCATTCTGAACAGCTTGGAGCAATTAAGAAAAGCAAAAAGTGTATGACAACAAAGTTTTGGTCAGTACTACACATGTATGTACTTACCAGTCATGACTGCCATTATTGTGTCATTATAAGAGCTAGTCACAGACTTAAGAGCTTGAGATGAGCCCAGCAGGTCACTGCCAAGCATGTTTGGAAGTCTCCATCGGTTGGTACATCCAACTTGAATCCTGTTTCTACTACGTGGTAGCAGAGGTGGCTGGAAAAAGAAAATAAGTCTATCTAGACAGGATATCAGTCTGAACCATGGGGTTCATGTTATTTGTTTGCAAAGATCTGTCAGCAGTCAAGGTGTTTGTCAATAACTAAATGAAATTTTAAAAGGTTAATATTTACTTAGCACCTGCCTAGTCTTATAAAAATGCATCACATGTATAAAGCCATCTTAGCAAAGGCATTCTAACCTGGAAAGCTCAGTAGAAAATGTTTGAAGAAGTTATCTACAACTTTTTTGGATCACTGTTATTTCAGAAAAAAAACCTACCCCCCCTCCCCTCCTTTTGCACTGGTCAGGAAAGAAACAATGAACATTTACAGTCCAATGACCTCCTGAGTGAGGGAATTTTTTCCCTTCTCATTTTATTAACAAATTTAAAATGAGTGCATGAGTAATGATCATTGATCAATTTTTTGACAGTCTGTTGCAACATAACAGATTTTTTCTAATCCACTGGATTTTCATCTTTGTAAGAGGTCCACTTTCAAACAATTGAGAATTGCATGCGTACGAAAATTTTGACCATACCCTACCGTAAAGATTTCACAGCATTGCATTACCAATATTAAGGTAATGAACACATTTAAGGAATATTTAAGAACTGAAAAGTGTACCATGAATTAAGCAAGTTGTTATGGCTGTGAATTAAAGAAGGAAAACCCAGAGAAGCTGTTTCTTCTGTGTACCATTTTAGAGATCAGTTCACAGGTGCCCCTGGATGTATACTTCAAAATTTTCATTAAAAGAATTCCAATTAAAATCTCAGCATTTTTAGGTAAATAGTGGGCACGTTTGCACTTAGCCCCTTCTTGCAACGATCATTATCAGCAAAATTGAATTAATTAATAATTTATATGATCAACTTCAGGAGTAAAAAATATGCATGAAACAAAAGTTGATTTACAACACTGTTTTTCAAGTCAGGAAATCTTTATGAATGGATGATTTCTTCAAAAACTTTGAATATAAGCTTGACTAAAATGAAAGCTTCAAATTCCCCACCGGGACACCGGATATGCAACACTTCTGATTAAGAGGAATGATCGTTGAAGATACAATATAGCCTAAATGGATCACATAAAATACTTTCGTTCTCGAGCAGGTTTTCTGAAAGTCCGGTTGTTTGCAGTGCCATCGCATCGTGAGAAATGTTTCAACAATATTCCCAAGATACAATGTAGTCTATTATCCAATTAACCTCACACCCTTCTCTAAATTAACTTAATCTGTTTTTACCTTCGGAGGATCTCGTGCATCTGCAACCACACCAGCAAGAGCCGAGAACGGGGCTTCGATAAGAAATCTGTGAAAATTATTCACTAAGTGGTGATCAAGTGTTACAAAGTCAACAAAGCTAAAACCGCGCGCAATCAAGCGCACTGCCGCCAAGAGAGAATTTGCAAACAGTGAGGCTAAATCACACTTCTTTACCTTGAGTAAGAAGGCTTGGTGGTTTTCGCAGGTGGCAAGGATGGTAAATAAGGACGAGGTAAAGGGGAAGGCGTTCCTGAGAGAACATTATTCCGCAAATGACTGTTACTTTCCACATAGACTTCCGCCATCTTTGTGGTTGGATGGGTCTCCACAGCAACGATTGTGAAAACGAGGCTGGATAGTTAAAAATGGGTGAGAGCGAGGCTGGTGGTTCTTGCCACATTCCAATGTTCGACCATTTTCGTCCGCCGCGAAGGCATTTGACTTTCACAGGGGCGGGGCCAGGGGCGGGGCAGAAGACTCCTGAAATTTTCGTACAGGCATCATCCAACAAAAAATGACGTCACATCCGGTTTAAACTGCGCTTCGCGGCTCGCTTCACAATGCGAGAAAATGGCGTTTCGATTACTCATGATTTCCCTCTATTTGTAAACCATCAGTTTCGTTTCATTTTATATTGAGTATGGAAGGATGTTGCAGACACATTACTTCGGCTTTTGAAGCAAAAATTTCGGGAAAAGAGAAAAGTTTATTATTGTTTTGAAGCAAAATAACGGAGAGCCTTCCGTCATCGTCGGGCGAATTTTACACATTTGCAAAATTGGTGTTGTTCCGACTTTTGGTTCTTGTTGTTCGTGATTTAGTGATAACAATAAGTGCAATAGCCTATAATGTTAACAACAACCTGGATGAAGTATTGCTGGCCTTAGTTTGCACTGTGTACTACGGGAACATAATTAACAGAAGCCGTTTAGCTCCGAAAGTCGCTGTCACCAGAGCTTTTGTTGCTCTTAGCTCACGTGTATTGGTAGAAGAGACAAGCTGGATCGCATGCTGAAGGTCAGTATCCCACATTCCTACATCTCTCGTTGAAGATTGTTGTTTTCAGTAAGATACAGTACATATGTATCGGTAGTTTGGGGTCATCAGTCTCTTTCTCTTTGGTGAGTGCTTTTAAAACGCCCAGTAAAAACTTGATTCACGGCATGGAAACTTATGCCTCGCTGGATCGAAATTCGAGTTCTAGTCCTCTTTAAAAGTAATTAAATCAATTATTCAAATCCAAGCCATCAGAGGGAATCTGCCATTGAAGCTGCCCTAACTTAAGGTCCTGTTTATGGACCTTCCCCTTTGAAAATCGTGGGGGTGTTCTTTGAGGCAACACAGGTCCCATTTGTATGGTCCCGGGTACCCGGGAAAACCCTCCCCCTGAGGCAACTTTATCAAGTGCTTGTATGAGAAAATGTAGCCCATGTAGGCTGAGTAAAAGTTGACCCTGCATGATTATTGGTAACTCTTATTGAATAATCAAATGTGCAACTATCCCTCTTTGTTTAAGTTTCCCTCACTCATTTGATCAGAGTGGGTTTTGCTGAGTTAATTTTCTCTTCTTTGATACAAATTGCTGCTTTAAATCTTAAATCTAGGCATTACGTGACACTCGCCATGCCGAGAGTCGTTCCAGTTAGGCGAGCCAAAGTGTTTATGTATACTCAAAGAAAAGTTGTTGGTTACTTTAGCTGCCAAGGCGAGTCAACTTGCCCACCTGAATTGTCTCACCCCCAAGTCTGGTTCGTCATCCTCGTGTAAACGGTTGATTGAATTTTGCAAAGAAATAAGTGAAAAGTTAGCTCCACCAGGGTAACTCGGGGAAAGGGTTGTCTCTGGTACACAAGAGCCATTCTATTTTATTTCCATTTTCCGTCTTCCTCTTCCAACTGATTATGCGAAATATACTGTCCAAACTCTTTATGGGTACTGGTGTTTGAGAGTGTCATCTTTATCACTACTGTGGAATGTACCTCACCATACAGCCACCCCCGTTAACACAGCCACCTAGTTATTATGGCCACTCTATTCTGGCTCAAACAAAAGCTCAGTCGGTCATTTTCTTATTTATTAATTATACAGTCAGATTTTTGTGACCTGTTGGTGACCAGATTAACAGAATTCTGGCACATTGTAGGAGTAATTTATATACAATTTACAGCAAGCAACAGGCATCATTTTGTTAGTGAAGTCCCATGCATATAATTATGTAACTCTTGATTATTTTGAGATTTTATCTTTATTATGTTATCAAGGCAATAATAGTTTGATTCCTGCCCCAGCGGTAGGGGGGGGGGGACTCTCCTCCATGTGCTATATACAGCTGTGCAGCCCCAAAGGGTATGGTTATTCAGCCGTTTTGGTCATAAATACTCTAGGGTAAGGCTTTTGCCCTCTAGTCTTTAATTTGTTATGTTTTTTAGAATAAGCTACCTCAATTTTCATCATTATTGATAAGACCATCAACAAAAGTCCTTCAAAACTTATGTTTAGGGCAACTGTAGCAGTTGCAACAGTCATAAATGGGGTAGGGAAAATCACAGATTTTGGTCATAAATAGGTTAAGAGTTTAACTTTTGTGAAGAGGGCTGCACTGACCCCCACCCAATTTTTCTGGGATGTACAAAACACATTTTCTTAGCAGTTACTACAGTCTTGCTTTAGTAAATCAAAATAGTACTTGCTGCCAGGTACTTTATAAAAGTATAACCCCTCCAGAAGCCTTCACAAAGTACATGTAATATCTGGTGCTAACAATTTTTTTTTGCGGCTGATTAAAATTTGGTATTAAATTGTACTGAACTGGTGCAGATTTAATATACATTATATTTTGTCAAACTTAGTTCACTTATTTTAAGACTACTCAGCAGCAACTAGTACCTCTTGTATGACCATGCAGTAACAGTATATTCCAAACAAAAAAAAAGGTACATGTATATGTATTACTATCCTGCCTGGAAGAGTGTGTAGAGAGAGCACACAGTGCAATGCCCTACTGTATGTCTTTTGTTAGGTATAATAATCTTAAATTTAGAAGACTCATATTGATCTTAGAATTCACAAAAAAGTTGATTTCTTGACAACTCTCCTTTAGCTGTGTCACTTCATAATAAATTAGTAGTTTGGTATGTTGTAGCATAGAACTTTAATTACCGTAGTTTCTCGGTTATAAGGCGCACTCG
Source organism: Orbicella faveolata (assembly GCF_042242905.1). Lineage (NCBI taxonomy): Eukaryota > Metazoa > Cnidaria > Anthozoa > Scleractinia > Merulinidae > Orbicella > Orbicella faveolata. Next base: position 13,186,457 of record NW_028301536.1, on the reverse strand, counting down.
GCTATAAGACGCACCCCAAACTTGGCAACTTAATCATGCAAAGTTCCCAAACTGAAAATTATGTGAAAATACTCGGTTATAAGACGCACCAAGAAATGAAGAGTTCATAAAGATAAAATTTTATTCTCTTGGCACAATTAGCACGCGAACTCTCTGTAAACGTGAACAAATTTCAACAAAAGTGAAAAAGTCACACATTTAATGATATACACGAAAACAAAAGCTAAAAGTTCGCACCTCTAATGATAAACTTGCGTGTAAACAAACAACGCATACACGTTAATTTCAGCTTTCCTGCTCAGGAGACATATTTCGTTTTTTATAAAGATTCTAATAAATATTCAACGATCCGAGAACCAGAGATCCAGAACCTTGGAGTTCACCGGGAATAGAACAGTTCCAGTGTTGTCATGCGGTGCCGACAAGCAGAGTTTCACAGTTGCACTAACGGTGAAAGCGAACGGCGAGAAACTTCCCCCGAAGCGTGCGCCGAGCAAAGAACTGGTTTTGCAGTGGATCCAAAAGGCATGGCAAGAGATACCCGCTGATTTGATCGCGAACTCATTCAAGTGCTGTGGAATATCAAATGCTCTGGACGGCACCGAGGACGAAGCTGTGTGGGACGAAGAAGAAGCTGGAGACGAGGAAGCAGATGATGAACTGGAGAACGAGTTTGACACGGATAGCGAGGAGGAAGACTAGACATCAATAAATTTCAAAACAACAACAACGGCTCTTTTCAGAGCCACCCGGTTCTTTTCAGAACCACCAAATCTTAAAAAAGTCAATGACCAATGTTTAGTGTCTTTTATTTGTCTAGTTTTAACTGTAAGTTCCGGTAAAATTGCTGTCGTTAGATTTTTTTGCACGAAAATATTCGGCTATAAGGCGCACCCCAATTTTGGCAAAAACTTCCCAAGAAAAAACAGATTTTCCTCGAAAAAACCGTGCGCCTTATAACCGAGAAACTACGGTAATTAAGTTATCACACCGGTATCACAGAGGTCATGGGTTAGAATCCAGTTCACACCTAATTTTTTTTTCAGGCTATAATTTCACCTTTGCTTAAGTTGTGTATAGTATGTTGCAATGATCAATCATGTCTTTATAAGTTGATCAATGTATATATGTCCCACTGACTTATACTTCAACATTTTATCTTAAAGTTTGTTTATTTGTTTTATTGTGTGGTTCTAGAAAATGTCCATACCCACCCCAAGGAGATTATTGGAAATTCCAGGGATGGGGAGGGTCTCAAAAGCCAAACTTTTTAAAGAAAAGTATTAATAAAAATTGGAATTTCCATAGGGATGGGATGGGGAGATCTCTGTTTAATAAATACATAAATAATATGTACAGACCCATTATCTGATGTGAAGACTGTGCAATATATCCTGGCCAATGAGTTGCCAAGGTGTAGCTTCCTTGTTATAAATTTCAAGTACCAAATTAAAGAAGATCAGCATGTTAGATGGGAGAGGGGAATTTTTCAAAATATCATAAACTAAAAATATATATATTTTCCAAACTCAATCATGTTAGTAGTGTTAGTGGCTATTTCTTTCTTTCTTTCTTTCTTTCCTTCCTTCCTTCCTTCCTTCCTTCCTTCCTTCCTTCCTTCCTTCCTTCCTTCCTTCCTTCCTTCCTTCCTTCCTTCCTTCCTTCCTTCCTTCCTTCCTTCCTTCCTTCCTTCCTTCCTTCCTTCCTTCCTTCCTTCCTTCCTTTCTTTCTTTCTTTCTTTCTTCCTTTCTTTATTTATTTATTTATTTATTTATTTATTAATGAATACCTGTGAAGAGATAGTCATACATTCTTGCAAATATTCTGGGAGTCTCCCACATACCATTTAGATAATCCAGTCCCCCAGGAAAGTTATGAAATTTATTGTCCAAGTAAACTACTGAACCATGGGCTCCAGTGGGGACAGTGCTATTATGATGCAATTTGCAGATGTGCTCCATAATATGAGCTTAACAGTTTTGTTACCATGGCAACAGACTGCATTTCAGACCTTCCCTGATATTCTAGGCTTTTCTGGCCACCTCATGGCCTTGATTAATGTTTTTCAAGCTGAAAATCACTGCATTATTGAAATTGGTTTAGAGCGGACTGGAAAAGATTGAGTTGCCAATTGGGAACATATTTTTATAGCCATATTAGTGTGTTGCCTGTAGAACTATAAGGCTACCAAGTTTCAATGATCTCTGCTGTATATATGGTCTGCACTTGATGTAATATTGGGTTTGGTGTATGACATCATCAGTCCTCTCATTTGCATATATTTTACACATTTTAAACTTAAATATCTCCAGAATTAATGCAAATATTTGTTAAGGTAAACAGCATTTGTAATCTATAGTGGAATTCGATTTGATACTCCTAAAAATTCTGAATCAAGGGGTAAACATTTGATGATAGTAGCATGCCAAATCATTGAGTTGAATTTATGCTGCTGACATTTACATGTACTGTAAGGTGTTGAAGAGAATTTTGCAGGGGAATTTGGTGTGTTTATTGAATTGCCAGAGGTTGGTTGGCTGGTTTTGTTATTGCTTTGTCATTATCTTCCATGTATTTTTTTTTTGAAAGCAGAGTGGTTGGTGGCAAAAGCAAAACTGGCAATATTCTCACTTACCCGTGTTTCTAAAGTCATGTTTTTAGGTTTTTGTGGTCAATCTATTAGTAGCTGCACTGTCTTAAATTACAATAGAAAAGATGTGATATTAATTATGTAAGTTATACTTTGGTATCATTCATACCAAAATTATAGTATTTTCTGGTTCAATGTTTGCTTTTGCATTAATTTGATTAAACTACTGTAGTTTATTTTTTAATGGAATTTAATTCTGTCAAAAGGGAGGTGGGAATCTGAGAACAATAGTGAACTAGACCAACAAATATACAGAAATCTACCACCATTGCTTTCATGGCTGAGTGGAGATGAATCTAAGTCAGACCAAAATTAGAAAAAAAATTACTGATTTATGGGAGGGTTGAAATGGGATCCTGGCTATGGGAGAGTAGGAATTGGGGCTGAGGGGGGTGGGTGGTGTGCTTGTGAATTTAAGAACCTCTCTGAAAGTGAAAACAAACTGTAGGTTTGAAAAGTTTAAAGCGGAGTTAAAAATTGTACTTTAATATATCTTGTTTATTAAGGTGGTAATGAGCATAATACCCACTTAGGGTGAGTCATTGAAACAATGACATAATTTATGTTTGTCTTTTCTTAGGTGGTTACCTCCTGGCATATACACCCCACACAGGCATACAATGTTATGATTAGATGATGCAACCTGCTTTCCCATGTTTAACATACAGGTAAGAGTATTGATCAGTGGACCAGTGTACAAGTGTGATTTCTCTACTGATAATGAGAATTATAATAAAGATACAAAGCCACTCTGGTGTGATTTATTTAATTATTCCTTAACGGTAAAGTGAACCAGTTAAACCAAAGGTTGCACTCTGTAAGATCAGGTGTACAAAAATTAAATAGAAAATTTCACTACGTCAATTTTATTAATTAAGTATACTTCTTTGCAAAATATAGTTGGTATTTTGTTGTACTGGTAAGAATATAATTTGGAATTTTTTTATGGGAAATGTTTCCATTTAAAAATGTAGCTCAGATGCCACAACTATAGTTCTCCTTTCTGTGGTGTTTTCGTTTGTGGTAAATTGCGAAAACAAATTATGTTGACCTACATGTAAGTTAAAAAAATATACAAGTAGTAGCTCTTCTGAAAAAAAAAAGTTAATTTGTTGTTGTTTCTTCCTGTTCATTTTTTCCTTGAACATTTTTATTTTCCTAATAAGTAGTTTAGCTAGCCATAAAAATGTTTTGTTGTCTCTGAGACCATTTTCAGGATAAAAAAGTGATTTGTATATAAAATTTGAATTTTTTGGGGGGGTGGGGGGGTGGAGACCTTTTCAGAATTTCCCTACAAAGATCACAAGGTACAAGGGAAGAAGCAAAAATAGAATTTTAAGTGTTAAAACATATGTTTTCATCATCAGTTTGGGCCTCTCTGTGAAGCTGCATAGTATACTTGAGGATCATGTTATACCCATGTTAATTCAAAATACAAATGGAAACTTGCATTGACAATCACTTAATCTCTTGGCACTGTTTTGTTTTTTAATAGTTGCCTTTTTTCACAAAACAATAATTTGAACATCTTTGTTTCACAAGCTGGGAGGGGGGGAGGGGTATTCTACAAAGTTTTAAATGGAAAGGCCTTATCTCAAGGTCCATTACCCCTCACCCTTTTGTATACATTTGTACCATTTTGATAGAAATGGCACCTCTTTTGTCAACCTTACATTGCAAAAGGGTAAATGTACCTGTTTAACAAACCTATTTAAGAATACTGCATCCCTTTTCTATTCCCTTGGGAAGAAGTTAATAAATAATATTATAGAATCTCTTCATTCTGGCTGAGGAGAGTAAATGAGAGCTTTTCAACAACATTTTAGAACCAGAAGAATGGAATCCCTAAATGACAGATTTTCCTACCCTTTCATACACCTCAACTTGTGAAATCCCTATCATTAAGTTTATACCTGAAGCCTGAAAAAGGTACTCATCGTGAGCTGAGCCTCCCCATATAGGTCATTACAGAGAGCCTTCCCACATACACAAGTCAGGAACTCTTGACAAGTACTGTAAGTAGATGCTGGCTTTAAGACTGGTCTGAGCCAGCTTCTTCAGTTTTTTAGCACAAACTTGTTGCTCTCTGTCAATTTCTAGTACAAAACCTTTTCTTTGCTGATCTGGTCCAAGTTCACAGACACTAGCATCACTCTCACGACACTGACTCTATCACTGTCACTCACAGTCTGATTCTTCAGTTTCACTGCACCATGCTTCATCATCACCCATCATTGTTAGACATGAGTTCATTAGGTTGTAAAATTCACCAGCCTGGCAGTGTCACTGTTGCTATTGCCTGTTCCCAGACTTCCTTTTATGGCTAGGTGTAGGGGCATGAAATTTCACTACCGTTTACGAATAATTTGTTTAGATGGCATATTGAAAGTGATGAATTACTGAAAATTGTCAGTATTGCTAGTGTTCTCTCGTTTCCTTAGGGATTGAAATATCTTGACGTAAGATTACAAAGAGAAAGCACACTGAAATATAATGCACAATTTTTTAGTAACCTTTCAAAATGGGTTGCCAGTATGACAGGGATTAATAGATGAGGAACTTGGTCTGCAAACAGGGCAAATGAGAGGGTTTGAAGAAATTAAAGGTACATGCTTGACCTCAGTTGGGGGGGGGGGGGGGTATTGGAACTTAGTGCTGCTGACGTCAAGCACTGTTGCAACGGAAAAATAACTTTGATTATAAATGAGAAAAAAACACGACATGTCCAAATTACTTAATCGCCGTTAAAACTAATCCTCTTGCTTTTTTTTAAGGGGTTCACGGCCTGCCTGTAACGAAGCGTTTATCAATTAAGGGATTGCTTAGGGAAAACATATCTTGTTTAAGGTTCTTAACCAATCGTAACATATTTTATGGCATCAGTTTGAGTCATGAGCAAACACACGAGTTTGTGTTAGTGCAAAGCAAAGCAAAGCGCGTTATGTGTGTGGGTCTATTCTTGCAGTGATACGATTAACAGCACTCAAGTACTCTCGAGTGTTTGGCAACAGTAAATTTTAAAAAAGGCGCTTCTGTTAATAAGGTTCCCCCTTGTCTAGAAACCTGTCATTGTGCATTTTTCTTAGTGTAATGCCTACCTAAGAGAATAGGATATTTGAATTGAGTGCAACTTACCTAGAATTCATTATTTCCACACAAACGATGACTCCTGTGGAATTCAGCGAGGAAGAAATGGCGACATTTCGTAAAAAACACGCCTTCAAAACAGCGTGTTTTTGAATAAATAATTACCCTGTCCTTCAAACAAACTGATATGACGAGGAAGAAGACAAAATTTTGTTTATCGTGGCCAAATAAAACGTTAAAAATATCCGGCCGATTGCAAAATATTACCATTTTACTTACTGAGAGAACGATCATGCCATGTTCAAATTTGATTTTGCCGTTCAGTGCTCTTTTTTACCGGATGTGACGTCATTTTTTGTTGGATGATTCAGATACACAAAAAGTGCCAGGCGTCGCAGAGTGTTCTCCCCCGCCCCTGGACTTTCAACTTGCTACTGTCATAGATAAATCCCATGAGTATTTTTTTTTTTATGATTACTTGCACAAAGCAAAGAAAACTAACAAAATGCCCCTTGGTTAGTGAGTCGTTAGTGGGAGATGAAAGGTCCATGCGAAAAGATTAATTACACGACAAATTTGAAGGGACCATTGAAGACTCGTATATGGGCTACGCTATCTGGGGGATTTTTTTTTTTTTTCTGTTTTACTGTTGAAAAGTCTCCTGTAAAAACTGTGAACAAAACACGGTAGAGAAAAAGTTTTATGGATCAGTAGAAATAAGAAATAAAACGGCCAGATATTTTCTACTGGTTAGACCTATCTAGGGAAGGGAGTTGTGTATATTGTTTGAGATTTCATGAGGGGGTTTCAGAAAAAATTAAACTAAGCGGGTTATACTTGGGGGAAGGGTCTAAAAGTTACTATTTGCAAAAATTTTGACCAGAGAAATTGCAAATAAGTTCCACAAAACAGTTATAATATAGGATTTAATTGTCCTGTTGGAATTGGTGGAGGAGATAGACTAATGAAAATTTTACAGGTGTTTGATTACTTGGAAAAAGCCAATAAAGTTTACTGTCATCTAATTAATTCAAACCAGGAACTCGCTTCCATTTGCACGTGCAAACTTTGGGCGTGATTTTTCTGATTTGCATTTTAATCTTGGGTTCCTCGTGCTAGAAGAACAAGAAGCGGCTTACTTCTTCAACGGTAGAAATTTTATTGGCGAAAGGACAAAACGACTGGAAAGTTATGATCATGATGGACCGAATTGGGGCACTTTACTGACAAGGAAGAACTTTCCCGAACCGCATGTACTCAGCAAACTGGGATTCAAAGAAAAGCGAGGTAAGAGTTCATGAAATGTGGAACCACTAATGCAAGGCGATAGAACGAAATTAAAACGCTATATGGATAGAGAAGTCGAGAAATATTGCAAAATATTGTTAAATTCATTTAGATTTAGTTTGAAAACTTTTCCATAGTGAACCGGCTTGTACAAGAAAAGTCTTGCTTTCCTTCAGTGGAGTTTCAGTTCAAGGCCTGACTGAGAGTCAGTATAAAGTCAAATTAGAAACGAGTACGGAAGATAGATTTTAAAGCTTTTCAACTAAGCATTTTGAAAAACAGAATACGAAACGGGGTAGCAATAGTGAAAAGATTTCTTCTAAATGTACTGGAGTAAAGCCAACAAAAACGAGAACGTCACTAAACAATTCAGCGTTTAAATAATGCAATTCATTGGAGGCCATTCCCCACAATAATCAACGCATTAATAATCAAATTTTGGCTTTTCTTTACTAAAACGTTATTTCCCTCGGCTTCCTCGCTATTTTAGATCCCTTAGAAATGCCTTTAAAAATTCCAAAGTATTTTTTGGAGCGTTCGATAGGCCAACGTTCTGTGGAGCACTATTACGCTTCACGGGAATTGATTTTGTTGTTAGATGAGTGGTATTTGATTATCCCCGTGTTATTTGTTCCCAATTTCAGGTACACAAGTACAGCTAAACGACCATCTCCGTTGATTTGACACAATAACATGAGTGGAAGATGTCACCCGTAAAATCAGGCTTGCGTCAAGGTAAGTTGTAGAAAACCTAGATACTTGTTGCAACTCAGGCTACGTTCAGAGAGACCCAACTGAGGACAGATTCTTAGCTGTGAAAGTTCGAAATCAAGTGCAACGGAACAGACCTAAGACATACCAGAAAACGTTCTCATAATTTCAATTTTTTTCTCACGAGTGAATTACGCTCAAATCGTCTATACTGATTTTACTGATTTACCTATTTTACCTATCCCAAATCTGCGAAACTACTAATGATTAACACTGAAATATGATTTTCCATTTTCTTTGAATTTCACTATTGCAGCGCAAAATTAGCAGAATCCACTCAAATAACGATGAAAATATATAAGGTGCACACTGCTCAGGGCTAATGTTAATCTTGGATGGAGGGGGGGGGGGGATTGTGGGCGTGCTTTGGGTCGGAGTCGATTCCTTGAGCTACGTTTCTTTCGTAGTCAGTGTCTTGTAACTGTAATCATGATGATGATTCAACCTTTCTCCCGTTTACACATTTTCTCTACTTATCTGATTCTAACTACTTTTCCTTAATGCTGAACAGACTAACGAGTAAATCAATTGATCTTCAATCCATTCATCAATCGCGCCCAATATATTGATGGTTTGATATATCGTGCCCATATTGATGGTTTAAACATCGGTAGCACACAGCATATCTCGTGATTCTACGATTTTAAATTGATTTTTGCTCGAGTTTGGTTCAGCATTTCTTATTATATACAAAACATATCAATTCTACAACGCAACAAATCTCTTGTCACTACTGGAAAAGTTGGAAGTCTTTTATTACCGCTTGTTAAATATACATTGCTGGTCAATTCTTGACTCATAGCCGTTCTGCCGGCTTTCTAAACGTTGGGTTTAAAATGCAATTACAATATTTGTACAAATTTCCAATTGATTGCATTTGTTTTTTTATAGTGCTTTCAGTTAAATAAGATGTATCGAAAATAGTCTGATTTGACAGCATTTTATTATTAGTAACACCGTCCATATACATCATCTCAATTCTCGTCTCCTCATATATACTGGTCGACGAATAAGCCCGTCACTATATTTACGTACATGAGGCGCAGATTTCTGATCCTTGAACAAGGACCGCTTCCTTGATTTCTGTTTACTCACCTGGCGTTGTTTTTTCCAGTTTCAGATGAAGTATCGTTAAAGGGCATCTTCGTTGATTGGCCACGATATGAATAGAAGATGTCACCCTTAAAACCAGCGCCTAGGTAAGATTTTGATTCAGTAAAAACTCGCGTATAAAAATCCAAAATTTAAGAACCTGTTAGGCTAAAATTTCCCTGTTAAGCACCCTTCACATAAGAACCATTCTAGGCTAAAATCTCTATATAGGTTCTTATTTTCAAAATATAGAGTTTTTTCAAATATATTGCAGTACATCACACGCGACAAAAAGATAACAAAAACTAGCAAGAGCACTGGCAGTGTTATAAGAACACGATACTGTACTGTGAATGATTCAATATAAAAGCCACATCCATAAGTACAAGTTGTTGCCTTCTTTAAACAAATATTAGGAACCTGAATAAGAACCTAAGTAGCCTGATTTCACAGTAAACACCATTTATATAAGAACCTATGGAGGCCCACTTGAAAAAACCCAGGTTCTTATTGGCGGGCTTTTGCCGTATAACGTACTAGTAAAAACTCTGGCTACAGTCAAACCCAGGGACATGTATCTGACCTGCGGAGGTTTGTGACGGAGTCGGTTACACATTTATTATTCCAAAAAGTTAATTCCCAGAGGAATACATTTCAAGTCCGGCTATCGACTTGGTATAAAAAAAGTTCGACCGAGTCTGTTATTGCCGTAAGCGAGTTAGATATATTACCCGACAATTCTTCAATAATCATCTGGCTTTCTAAACTAATGACTAACATGAATTTTTACATTTGTGGAATTTTTTTGATGAACAAAAAGTTAAGGTGCTTTGCTATTTTCACCTAAAGTTTTCGTACCAGTCTACGACAAACGAACACAGTCCTTAGTGCTAAATGAGTGTGTTTTTGAGTGCTTTCATAAGTTTCGCAAATGTTTATCCTATATCTCATTGATTAGTTTCATTTGACGACATTTCGTCACCGTCATTATTTGCACCATCTCGTCTTCTCATAGTTGGCGAACAAGTCTGTCACTTTTCATTGCACAAGGCGCCCAAATTTCTGTTCCGTGAACGAAAACAGACCTCTCCCCCCCTCCCCCCACGCCCTTGATGGATGTTTCCTCATCTCGGCGTAGTTTTGTCTCAGTTTTAGGTGAAGTTCACTTAAGGCCACAGTTAATGCACAGTCTCCGTTGATTGGACTTAACATGGATTAAGTTTCCACCCAAAACATTTTTTTGACAAGGTAAGCTAAAGAGAACCTAACAACCAGTTAAAACACGGGCTATTCTCAGAGACCCAGGAACAGATATTCTGAGCTGAGAACGTTTGCAACGGAAGAATCGGAAAATTAAAGAAAGTCGTTGGTACCTTTCTCGTTGAATTTTAATTTTCTGTCGAGCGAATTGCGTTCGGGTTTGTTTTGAATTGTATCCCAAAAACTCAAATGAACTACATATAATGATTAAAGTGATTTTCCACTTTCTTTCAATTTCAAAATCAGCGCGCGCATATATAACCTGAACGAATGAAAAGATGCAAGATAATTCCTTTTTACGTCGTTGAATTGCAAGATTTGTACTATTGTTCATCGCTTTTGTGTTTTCATTATTTTCTTTTCTTTGGTGGAGTGGAAGGCGTGGGCGTGGTTTGGTTTGGTTTGGTTCCTGAAGCTCAATTTCTTGCTTGATGATCTTTAAGTCACTTACCTGACGGTCTTACCTTTAATGAACGCACTAAATAATGATGATTCAACCTTATTCCTGTTTATAGATTTTATCTACTTGCACAATAAGATCTTTTCCCTTGAAGCTGATCAAAACCAGCGATTTAATCAATCATTCTTTTTTACATTGATGGTTTGTAATATTCGACGGCAGTTCGCAGCCATTCCCGAGTTGATTCAGTCGGCAGTCCTTATTCGAATAAGTTAATTCCCAGAGGAATACATTTCAGGCCTACCTTAAAACTTGTGTAACAACAACTCTCACAATTGGAAAAGCTCGAGTTTTCAATTAATTAATGGTACGTTGAAATCATTGTCTGGTTTTCTAAACGCAATGCTTCAAAAAATACATTAATATGTAAAGAACATTTTTAAACACGAATTTAAGGTATCAGGCCATTTTCACGTACGAAATCTGTCCTAGCTGAATGCGATTGCTTTTAGTACTTGAGTTAAAAATAGTTTCGAAAATGGTTATCCTACCGCTAAGCTAGTTTGATTTAACGACATTTCGACGCTGTCTATATTTTCAAACCCACGACAGTGATGGCCTACTTAAAGCGACTACCGAATGAGACCAGTAATGAGCCAATACTAATATTTTCAGTTTTCGTGGGATTTTGGTCATAACAGAACCAATCAGGTCAGCAGATTTGAGAGAACAAAATGACTGTACAAGAAAATAGATTATAACTCGGTTCAAATTTATTAACCTCCATTGATATCAATTCAGATTCTTAAATTTACATGTAAGATGGCAGAGGCCAGCAAAATAAATAGTGCAAATGTGTTTGCTTTTTAACAGAATCTTGTTGATTAATTGTATTGTCTTAGAATTTTAATCTGTCTAATCTCAGAAACGGAGCACTCTATCAACATGCAATCAAAATGATTATCGTACGCGTGGTCTAGAAAATCATCAGACAACAGGTGAAGCCAGCAATGAAAACAACATGGGTCTATTTTTGATCATAAGGAGTTTTTGTTGGGCTTATTTCCGAGAGGATTATTTACGGATGGAGATTGTGTCTACAAAATAGTTGACCTAGCTTATATTTGGAGGGATATTGCACGTTAAAACCGTGCAGTTCAAGTGTATAGAACAATACCGCAAGGAAAAAAATCCCTCCACATAACGATATGACTAAAACACAAAACAGCTGCCAAAAGTTTATTATAGCATATAATGTGAAAATCAGGTATAAAATAGACATTGGGAGTAAAAGCTAATAGGCTTATGATCAGGGTGGAGAGGGAGGGGTTTATATTTATATCTAAAGGCTTTTTCCATTTGCATTTTGCATTTCCTTTTGGAATTTTCAACTTTTAGAATTATTCTAATCAGGTTACTTTAAAAATGAAAATCGTTATCCGCAAAATATAATTTCTCTGTAGAGTATCAAGCGGACAGGTATTCAGATTAAAGAAAATGATGAATACGGCATACTTGACAGAACAGCAAATATTCGTTAGCTTAAACAGAAAAAAATCTGCTTGCGTTCAGGTCTGACTGAATCAAAACAGGGCAATCAAAATTATCAGTGATCGCGTCGAAATAATGGCTCAACTTTCAAAAATTTCAGGAGGAAATATATATTTGGAAAAAGTGTCGCATTCTCCTCACAATGCAAACGATGCAGAATCCGTATAATTTATTTTCATCTGTCTGATATAAAGCTTCATTGAGTGCTCTATTGATATGTTCTAATGTATAGAGCGGTTTTCAATTGAGTGTCGTAAAACCAAAACCAAATCAATTACTTACCAATTAGACTACTCAGCCAATCTCAAACCGAAGTAAAACCAAAACCAAAACCAAAGTAATTGTCTAATTACTTTCGACACTCGATAGAAAACCGCTCTATCAGAGTCGACTATATCAATTAACTATATACCTACCTTATCTTTGAGAGTTGCCCGAAATTACAGTGTCGGCAGAGCCTGCACATATTGAACGTAAATACTACCATTAAGTTCTCTCTCTAAATTAAATGACATGGCTAGGGTCATATGATAAATATTTTACTGGAGTACCCATCGCCTGGTTTCCTCGTAATTGGTGGTATCTTGATCACCGTAACTTACACGAGTACGAACACGATCTCTTTAGCGCACGGTTAAGATCAACAAATTAATTTATATATTTGTTCTTTTTCAGTGTCTTTGCTACTGCTTGCTGTGGATGTAGCTCTCAATCCATTAGAGGGAGGACTTTGTTTCAAAGCACTCAGAAGGACAAACCAAGCGGATAGCCAGAGGGCATTTATTCTAGAAGTGCAGACCTGAATATCGAGGAATAGCTGATAAGAGGGTTCACAAAACGCGTCAAACAAAAAATTTCTCGAGAATCATGCAGAATCTAGCTAGCAATTTTACACTCAAGCAATGGAATAAGGGAGTGTAACGCTACTCAACTGTCGAATTTGAATTCAGTTTAATAGAACTTAACATTTCCATTGACTCTGAAGAAACTAGCGGTTTAGTTTTCAAAGAACTTGACAGTGCAAAAAGTAGTAGCTTGGACAACTTTTTTTCGGGGTAATCACTGCACGAATGACTGCTGCCACAAAATAACATAATGGAGCATGTAATCACGCCATGTAAACACATGGCTTGACTGCATGCTCTGTTGTGTTATTTTGTCGCGGCAGTGATTTGTTCTGTGATTATTTTAGTATCATGCCGCGGCATTCATTGGAAAACTTCTCTTAAAACTTTCTCGGATAAGTTGAAACTTATAACTGAATTAGCAGTTTCATGAGATAAAATTTTTCAAAACGGGTCACGTTTTTACTTGTTACAGTCGGAAAACATTCGTCAGGCTTAAATTGTTGTTTTCAGAGTTTCGACTTAATTATCTATTCACTGTAGTCATTTGACAAGTTAGCCTTTAGTTCATGCTATATTTTTTGCTACTTGGAAGTGTTGTCTAATCAATGCCTGAATTTAAGTGTTGTAAATAAGTTTACTCTTAATTTGAATTAGTTGTAAATAAGTAAATGAAACAAAGCAATTAATAAAGTATTCACAACTTTAATTGTCTCTTATCTTTATTGTCTTTTTGATTAATAAGCAAATAAACAAAAAAAAATCGCGCTTTTAAAAGGGGCCTGGAAACTAGTCGGAATGTAGGCTATCTCTTTTACTATTTTTTGACTATGTAGGGTTGCCAAAAAGAAAAAAAATTCTGCGCTTTTGAACAAAGTCTAGTCAGAAATCAAACATATACTTTGACTTTTGATGAGAGAAATCCGTTGCACAGTGCAAGATTTTTCTCGCCAAAAGACTTGGTATATTTTTGACTCAAAACATGACGCCATTCAAAAGCGCAGACTTTTTTTTTCTAAGGACAATTTTCCCGCCAAAAGACTTCGTTTTTTTTTTTCGACTGTTTTTTTAGGTCTCTTTTAAAAGCGCAACCAAGCGTTAACCAAGAAAACGTTTCCCGTCGAAAGACTTAGTTTATTTTTTGATCGAAATTTGAAAACGTTACTTCACAAGTTATGAAAGGCAATGAATATGAGCACTCCGCTTTCTAAAAGCCCAATCACTACTTATTCTTAAGCTTCCCATGGTGGACGAAAAGAATGTTTTGTTCAGTACATTTGTATTCGCACAGATTTGATTCCTTTACTGGAAACCATCACTAGCAAGGACATATTACAATTTTGCTCTGTTTAGCTCTTTTGTCACATAGCATCTGTCGAACCTTCTGTTGTTATCTTTGAACCTGAAAGAAAAAGCGAATGACATAAATTTCAATGTAAATACTATCGTAGTAACAATGATTGGTGTCTCTACAGTTCGACCCAGTATTATTGCTTTGCTTTTCTCTACAAGCAATCAACACTTGCATGGCTGATCTTTAAAAGTAAGAAAATGTTTGTTCCAGATTGGTCTTCATTCATTGCATGTACTAACACAGTCCAGTTGTTAGCCAATATTTTCAATTTTGCCTCCCCGACCACAATGAAGCTGCATATTAGTATAGGTAATCATACGGTTTCGAGTTCAATTTGGAATTAATTTGCACGAGTGAGTTTTTTAAAAAGCTGAAATTGCACGAGCCGCTTCGGCGAGTGCAATTTCAGCTTTTTGAAAAACTCACAATGCAAATTAACTCCAAATTGAACGAGAAAAACCGTATGATTACTTATTAATAATATAAACATGAAAAAATTCGCGCGGAGGAAGTGCCGGAAGATCTTTCTTGAAGCCATTTTTTCTCATTTGAGAAAACTATTTTCAAAGTTTCAGCACAAAATTTTCATCATCATTTAACATGATATCATTTTCCTAGAAAAGTTGCTATTTTCTTACAGTCAATCATAATCCAGAATTTCGATGTGTAATTTGCACTGGTGTTACACTTTTTGCACTGATGTTACACTTTTTGCACTGGTGTTACACTTGAACTGCACTGCTCTTAGCCAATCAGAATCGAGTAATTTTTTCATGTTATTATTAAACTTGAAAATAAAGTGTATTACATGCCCTGCATTCCATTCAGGAGCTGACGCTGATCAGGTACATTTTGATTTACATCTTACACTCAATAAATTTGTAAGTTCTCAATACTTTTTCCACATATTTCTTTCAACTGCAGATATGAGAATTTGGTTGCAGATCAAGACAACATGCCAAATTATGTTTTTATTCCCTTACTCTTGTCACCCGTTTGCTAGAAATAATGTACTATGATTGTTCATAGAAATTTGATTTGGGTCCCCTGAAGTTTAACCACATTAACCAGATCAGACAGTCATACACTCTAATTTGCCAGTCGTAAAGCCAAGTTGCCCTTTCATAGTTAAATGGTGCAAGCATGAACTACTTTCTATGAGATATATTCAATTTCTAGTTAGTGGAAACTGTACTCACCTACACTGAGGTAGTAAAGAGAAGTTGTTTTTCAATCATGCTTTGTCCAGTGAAATGGTCCAAAAACTGTTGAGAGAAACAATTTGATAAATAACTGTGCTTCGGTGCATACTTTCTTGCCATACGGACATACATGTCCTCACGGCAGAAGAATTGTTTCACAGGTGAACAAAATATTACAAAGTATGCATTCACTGAATTGATGGTCCCACCTGCGAAAGACAGCCCAGGTAAACTCAACCTTTACTCCTTCTTGCATTAACATAACAGTAACACACGTACACTGATTTAACTAGACATTGGAAAAAAACATGTCCTGCAAACCAAGGTTATCCCAACCAAAACAGGTTTGAATAAGTACCACAACAATGTTGTTTTAAGTCTACTGGAAAATGCTTCATCGCATTTCCTAAAAGACTGAAATTAAAGAATACTGTTAGTATTGCTACATTGTACTCACCTATATTGATGAGAAAAGTTTCTTCCAATCTTTTGTCAGATCAGTGTTGTATTCATTGTTTGCAGTAAAATTGTACAGAATCTGTTGGAAAAACGAAAATAAATAATAAAATAAATAAACTTCTAAATGAATTGATTTTTAAGTTAATGTATTGTTCTTGGTTGTAATATTGGAGAGTAAAGGGTACATTTTAGAAATGTAAAAATAAAGCAGAGATTTGGCAGATCTTCAAAATTTGGATCTACAGAAGACACGGTCCAAACTCGAACCCCAGGAACTCAAATCTAATGCTAACTCGAATCAAAACTGATTTCCACTAGAAATCAAGAGGAGCACCTATTAGAAAGGAGGGTGCTAAATCAAATCACTACGGTATGTATTATTCTCCCCCAGTTTTGATATTGACTAATTTCAAACTTCTTTACATGCTATTATGCCAACAAAATTATAACCTCACTCAACTATCTCCCCCTGAATGGGATGCTAGTCCACCTCATCATAGGCATAGGCTACATCATAGGCATTGTGAGAATAAGATGACTTGCCCAAGACCTGGGTGGGGTACTTGACCATGTTTGGGTATAGGGGTGCAGCCAAGGGTTTGAAATCCTGACCCTGTTTAGGACAAAAATACTCTAAAAACCCTACCCAGTGTAGGACAAAGAAACACAAAGTAACTAGACCTACCAGTACGATCTATTCTGTCAATGCACGCTAGTTATAACACTGATAAGTGGAGAAAAATTGTTTTACCGACAGCAATAGCATTCTTGTCCAGAAAATGATCTGACGTTGATTGATGACCTTGTAATGGCCAGTTAACGTCTCTCAGCTCTTAATACCACACCCTGTTAAGGACAGGTTCTGACCCTGTTTAGGACAGAGGCGAGTAAAATTTGTATACCCTGTTCAGAACAGCAAGGCCAAAAATCCATACCCTGTCCAGCAAGTTCCCCCTCGAAGCCCAAGAGCCAATGCAATGACACCAACCAGGGCTTGAACCTGGACTGCTCGATCCGTATTCCAACACACTACTTGATGTATAGTTCACCTCTGTCAATTAATTATGAGAATACTGCTAAGTTGTACTCACCTACTGCTATGATATAAAGAGAGGTTCTTTTAAAATGCTCTGTCTGATCAGTGTTGAATTATCAGCAGAAAAATCACCTAGAGTCTGTTGGAAAAAGTGAAATAGATTTAAATGGCATGTACAGTTGAACCCCCCTATTTCAAACTCTCAGGGGAAACAGAAAATGGTTTGTAATGGCGGGAGTCTGAAATAGCCAAAAGTAAACGAATTAAGGGCAAATCCAAGGGAAATGGGTTTGAGTTTAAAATAACGGGGAATTCAAAATAACCGAGCTTGAATTAGCCAGGTCCAACTGTAATCAATTTAATCAATATCTAATTTAATGCTTTCTTCTGGGTTAAAGTCTCATGTAGTGAAATAAGGACATTTAAAACTCTTTCAAAATAATATTTCCCCGGCAAGTAAGACTATTAGAGTACAGTGAGTTCTCAGCTGCTCCATCAAACAAGTGTACTTAAAGTAAGTTAAATAAAAAATACAGTATACAATCATATTAAATATAAATGTACCTGGCTCAGTCAATGTTATAAAGGTACATGCACAATAAAACTACCTTCAGTTCCAAGAAAACATTTCATCAAGCAGAGACCTCTTACTATGGGATTTTCAATTTACTGACAGAAATGGAAAACCACAATTACCTAAAATATTGCGACAGAGACGGCGCTGCACCAGGCAGGCCGTTCTTCTTTAACCATTCATTAGCTGTTCCATTTGCATCGTCAATGAAATGGTCCAAAATCTGTTGAGAAAAGGATGAGAGAGTGAGATAACTTTTATTATATCCTTTCAGGGTTTCTCAAACTATAAAATAATTAAACTATTCACCATCTTATGTAGAAGAAATAAGATAAAACTGAAACAAAAACTATACAACAAAATAACTGCTAATTAAATTGTCATTGCCTCAATCCATTGGTACTCACGCTTTTCATCCACAGGTCCCTCCAGCCAGTCCACTCCCTTGTGTAGGGGGTAACGGAAACTGCACCATCTGCTGGACCTGTTTCTCCAGATGGATCAGCTTCCTTTGCAAAGAATGGCATTCACCCTCTACGGAATGAGCATAAAAATAAATAAGACATTAACTGTGCAGCAAACAAGAAAACTAGCCAAAAACATCACTGGTCCAAAGTGGATCATTGATACCAAAAAAAAAAAGACAAGTTTTATAACATAACTAAAGCAAAGCATGCACTCTGATTGGTTAATTCATTGTCTACTATTTACCCATGGGTGTACGCTACTGACATGTGTGCTAATGTGATGTAGCTAAATAAGAGGACTTGTTTTGCTCCAATGTGTTAATGTTATGGTATAAAACAAATAGTAAATGCCACAGCTGTACACTATTAAGTTATGGATGCACTTGGGGGCTTAAGAAGCTAGAGTCACACACATTGCATAGATAGTTTTCTTGGAGGAATTGCTTCTAACTGTATCACAATTAATGTTGTTTAAGTGTTCCTCCATTGCTGACCCAACATCTACAAGCTGTGCACAAACTTTTTCCTATGATTTAGAGAAATCATTGTGCCACCATTTGGGAGTTTTTCCATTGCATCACCATGAGTATAACATACTTCTGGAAAAAAACCAAGAAGTTATATTGTGTACCAAAATGTTGCAGAGAAAATCATAACTCTAATGACTGAGTTTGGAAATTGCTTATTTATCAAGTATTTCAATTGATTTTGAAGTGCAGTATACAGTACAGGTCATATCAATTCCTCCAAGGGAGTCTATATAGCTTATGATTGGCTTTCAATGATATAGTGACATTTAGCTTTAGAAAACACTTGATCTTCTGCACTAATCTTCCCAAACAAAAGGAAAGGGATATGCCATTTGTTTCAGCAGGACTTTGTTGGGGAGGAATGCATGACAAGGAAGGGGGTAGGGCCCCAGGAAAATAGGGGACGGGAAGAGTATGGGAGATAGGAGGGGTCAAGGGGAGTGGAAAGGGCAGAGGGTTGGGAGGGGAAAAGGCTGGAAAAAATAGCTCTAAGAATCTCATTTACTAATGCAATAGAATACTTTCAAAAGCAGGAACCCAAAATGTTATTTGACTTGCATTTAGTGTGTGCTGTATGTCTTGTCACCATCCCTTTTAGGCTAAAGTGTCTCGTCGCATAATCCCTGCTGAATTTTGAGAGAAAAACAGACTGCTAGCAGTCAAGAATTTTGTATCTATCTTCTGAGACTTCTGAGCAAAGTAACAAACGAAAATTCACTTTTCACATGAATAAAACATTTAAAACATGGGGTAAGTCTCTGCGATTACCATATGCTAATGAGGCAAAATTTTGACCCAATATTGCCTAAGCTCTCGTAAGCTTGACAGTTTGGACTGTAGGCTTACTTCCAGTGAAATGGTAAACCCTTTTACCAGTACAGTGCTGTGGTTACATATTAAGGTCAGTTTTGAACTATACTTGCGTTTTTGTTTCCCTGCTTCATCTCGATGAAGAGGTTACCTTGCTGGTGCAGCTTCTTGTCAATTCCAGGCCATGGGAGATTGTACTTTTCTGGATTTTGTGACTTGTATCGGTACATTACTTCAAATATTTCTCTCAAAACGTTGACCAACAACCAGAGTTCTGGTGTCTAGTAAAGCATACTTTGAATGTGATTTCCTGGGCAAAGGTAAAATGGGCATTGAAGGTAAAATGGGCATGTAAAGAAGCTGTTTGTCCATCTTAAGATAAAGAGAATCGTATTCACGAAGCTGAACTGTCTGGAAAATTTTCCTATATACAAGTTGTACAAAAGGCAAAATGTGCATACTTTTGTCCAGAAATGTCAAGAAGGATGAGTGCACAAATGTCATGTAAGCTGTCAAAAGAGGTGAGCAAAACTAGCAAGCTGAGTACACAACTTAACTTATATAACTATAAATTTTTGCGTGTTGTTTTCAATTTAATGGAAAAACATGGTCCTTTATTTTTGTCACTGGATTTTGCTTTGAGATATAATGTATGCAAAAAAACTCCGCTTTTCCTGGCAGCCTCTTCAGGTGTTTATTTGCTGTCAAGTCAGTGTGTGACTGCAAAAATGTTTTTTTTTTTCCTGCTCAACAAATAGTAAAATGATGATTTCACATCAACGGGCGAATGCAAAGATATTGATTTCACTTCAAAAACAGCGAAATGTTGATATGATCAAAGAAGTTGATTTCTTATCAAAAACAACAAAATGCTGATTTCATGTCAACACGTAAGCTCAAAGATGTTGATTTCACTTCAAAAACAAGAAATGTTCATTTCACATCAACACATAAGCTCAAAGAAGTTGATTTCACTTCAAAAACAGTCAAATGTTGATTCCACAAAAACTCGTAAGCTCAAAGATGTCAATTTCACTTCAAAAACTGTCAAATGTTGATTCCACAAGAATGAGTAAGTTCAAAGATGTTGGTTTCAGTTCAAAAACAATCAAAAGTTGATTTCATGAGAACGTGTGAGAGCAGAGATGCTCATTTCACATAAGGAACAGTGAAATGCTGATTTCACAAGGCTCTTGTGGAAAGGGTTAAAGTTAGGACTAGAAATTAGTCTAATGTTATTCAGCAGGGTTAGGGCTTCCCCTGTGGTTTGTTTAGGAAACTACAAACAGTCACCATAGGTTGATTTCACTAATGATTAGCCAAGTTTGTTAATGAAATAAATAGGGGTGGCAGATTAACCGATTGACCCTTCTGCACAACATATAGAAGGTCTCCATACATGTACATCTGTATGTCTGCTGATCCCAGAAGTTCGAAACACTACAAATCATGTACATTTGAAATAAAATCAATGCAAGGTTCCTGGATCACAGATCTCTGATACAATCTATCGTTACTTGTTAGCCATTATCCACAGGACTCTCTGTGTCAATAAATTTTAAACAAAAATCCATTCCCTTTACTTATATTGCTGTTTACTAAGCTGGCCACGAAACTTGCACAGAACATGATCGCAATGCAGGCCTCGAAGGGTCTCTTCGCCTCACCTGCGGAAAACATGGCAGTCAATGCAAGACATATTTTATCACTCTAAAATCAGTTCTCCCTTTCCAAACTTTGTTGCTGGCAAATGGGCCACAACTCACAAGAGGATTTTTTTCTTGGGCAAGAACTGCTCTACACGACAATGTCTTTATATTAACTGCGTCTTTGCGGACTCTAAAATTCAAAGCTCAACCGACAAATGCATTTTTCGCTACCGTCAATCAAGTGTTCGGTGGCTCCTCCCAGGTTCCAAATACTGCCGAGCGCACGGTAATCAAATCATTGAGCACAGTTCAGACAACAAAACAGTGTTTGGCAGAAGTCGGAAGCTGGGAGGAGCCGCCGCCCATTTAACTGACGGTAGCGAAAAACGCATTTGTTGGTTGAACTTTGAATTTTAGAGTCCGCATGTTATTGAAAGGCGCAGTAATTGAAGACCACATGCAAAAATTCAAGCACTTTTGAGAAAAAAGAAATTTGACGCAAAATCGTCACTTGGCATGGTTTTGCACCAAGCCATTCAAATATCCCAAATCTATGTCTGAAATGCCTAACAGTTACTCACCAGTAGCTATGCTAAAAATGACCAAGTTGTGTCTTGAGTCTTCCAAATTACAGGGGATGGGAGCAGGAGGGAAAATGGCATGAGCTGTGAGATAAAGGTATGGGTAGTGGGATAGTAGGGTAAGGGAGGTGGGAGGTTCTGACCCTTCTGTACCCATACCCTCCCCTCCCTTACTGATGAGCCAAAAGAGAGTCTGCAGAGGAAGGCTGATCCTTTTCACCCTGATAGTCACATTACTCTTTTCATGGGTTACTATAGTTTCTTTTAAGCACCTCACCAAGATATATATCTTTTAGTAAATTAAACTCACAATCTTTTAGCAAGCTATTACTTGAACCTATACTAATCCTGCTCCTTCAGTGTGAAATATCGTATCTTTATGATGTCATAACTTTCAAGTTACTACAAATCACTTTGTGTAATTAGTGATGTTTTGAAAAAAGTAGGTTGTTTGCATTGTAAGGGTTTCCCCTGTTATGGTCACATGACTTACCAAATATGGTTGTAGAAACAAACATGGCCAAACAGATTATATTTCAAGATTTCATAATGGTAACAAGTCTTTCTTTTAGCAACATATTTTTAAAAATGGTAGTTAAATGCATGTAACCTATAATAATCCAGCTTTCAAGAACTTCGGAGAAAGAAACTGTTACATTGTACCATTTTCACATGCAAGATACAAACACAGCAAAGGTCAGCAAAGCTCTTCTTCAGAACTACATGTAGCTATAGGTTTGCTCAAGTATTCAAGATTTAAATTACATCAAAACAGCTTTCCTGTCTACTTATGATTACCTAGACTTACACAGGACTTAGCTTTATGTGTTGTACAATGTAGCTTTCAGCAGACGGAACTCACCATGAGCTGAATGGTTTTCCACCTTATTTGTAGTACTGCAACTCTCGGACAAACCATCCACTAACTCTGTAGTTTACACGTTGTTGAAGCTCTTCAATATTACTAGTACTTTCAGCGAAACAGTTTCCCATAACTTGAATAACGTGGCCTCGTGATCGTGAGAAACTGGGACCTAATGTTTATCCCAATTCTCTCACGATCGCGCTTCGTGCTCGTTTATGTCGCAGTTCGCCTGAAATAAATACTTTACCGACCTTTACCGTACATTGTTTGCAGCATGTTTATAACACAGCCTCAATTTTTGTTCATTTTGAAATTGAGAAGTAAAATCTATCTCGTTTTCTGTTTGAAAGTGCGCTATCATTTGATGACGGAAATTGATTTGAAAAATGGCTCTTCGGGGCGCGAAAAGACTTCGGGACTATCAGTTGAGTAACGCTGAGAAACGCCTAGCCTGTGAACAGGTTCTGGCTGAAAGGGCCAAAAAGGAACTAGCTGAGAGTGAAGTGTCCTGTCCACAGGCTAAATAACGCCCACCTGGGCGGTTCCAGTACGCGAGTTCTCCGCAGATCGAGAGGATAGAAAGGATGTCAAAAGACGCCTCAAGAGGTTTTCAAGTGTGTTTTTTTTTTTTCTGCTGACTGTCATAAAAACAGGAAAAATGGAAAACCAGCTGTAGTGGAACTTTGACATAATGAAAGGCCAAGGGACTGGCTAAATATGTTCCCAAAATAAACGAGTTTTCGTTATATTGAGTCTCTTTTCCATGCATTTTATTTTTACTGGGGCGAAGAATATCGTTGGTTATACCGAGGGCTCAGTTATACCGAGGTTCTTTACATCGATGTTCTACAGCACTCAGTCACACACTGAGCTCCTGGACTTTACTCGGTTCCAAAACTATCGTCAAGAGAAAGACGAAAACACTTGAGTGGTGACACGAAACAACAGCCTTGCGGAACAGATTAACGCCGGCATTTGCGGGACAAAACACGAAGCGCTTGCCTTAGCCTCTTGCAGGCGTTCAGTTAGTTGGGGCGTAGCACGAAAAACGGTTTTGCTCGCCGATCTTCGCGCTGCGCCCCAACTAACTGAACGCCTAGAAGAGGCTACGCTAGCCTAGAGGATCCCGATTCGCCCTCTAGCCCATTGATCCGCCCTCTGCAGTTTACGAGTTTTCGGTGGCCTTTCATGTTATTTTTAAGAGACCCCGAAGGAGACTAAAACAGCGGCTTGAATGGCTTCGAAGGAGGCTAAAACAACGGCTGCGAAGTGTAATGGGACGGTAATAACTCGTCTTTGATTGAGACCTTTACACAGCTGCCGGCTGTTATATACGATTGCGAAATGCTAACTGTGAAGACCCACGCATTGCTGTCACAATGGTGTCTTGTTGACATTGGTATCTTACCAGGAACAACAGGAAGTCTAATGTGATTCAGTTCCTGGACTCCTGGAAGTCCAGGAAACGCATATCTCTGCGTGAAATAAAGTAGTTATCTTCCCAGGTCTGTTATCTTCTGTACGATGGTGCAGTCATCAATAAATTCGTGTTTTCCGGCTCACAAAAGCTAGCTTCCCTGTTCTTAAAAGTGATCAGTTTTCTTGTTGCTTTGGAGGAGAATGGAGAAAAGCAGTGGTCCTTTAAGAAAACCAAGCAAAGATACTCAGTCTTTCGGTTTTGTTTTGTTTCGTTTATTTAAAATAGTATTATACCTCTCAGTTTCCAAAGCGAATTGCTATTTAAGAAGGGATGGATAACTCAAAGTTTGGTAATTGCATTGTATTGTCACATGTGCTTATTTGGACAGCGTAAAGTACTAACATGAAAAAATTGCATTTAACCAACGGATTACCACCAAAGTGGATGACATTTCGCAGACGTGAAACGTTCCTCAGCACTCGAATAATTCATGATTTTCTTGAGAATTTCCTTCAGATACTAATGGTCTTTTACGGGTTGTTACTAGATAATTTATCAGCCATGTCCTCAACGGGAAAGGAACAATTATAATTAATAAGTACCTCCCTCAAGATACTGCTGCCAATATTTTTTGATTACATGGCCAACGGAAGGAAAACTAATGAAGTGTTAGACACGCCCCCGCAGTTTTTACCCCCCTCACAAGATTAAGGTATTATCACCTCCGTAAATTATCCAGGAAAAAACGCTTTTTCTGGTGTTTAAAAATTCCGACAGTGCTAATGAGTTAAACCCGAGGAATGAGAAATCATTTTTATGCCAGAAATATTTTATACATTGGCTGGAACTAAGTGGCAACAAAAGTCGAACAGAGCCATTTTGTAAGTAGCACTGATTAGGCTGGCTTCGCTCAGCTTCAATCAAACTGCCACTGATTCAATTGGCTTGCTTGCGGACACTAAACTACTGTTTGTTATCATTATCTGATTATATTCCATTCTAGACTAAATAGACTAATTAAATAGAAACCTGACTTGTTGGGCGTTTTCCAAATTGGTGAAGATTAATTTTCTCCTAAGCTTTTCCCCAAATGATCTACGGACTGTGCAGGAGAAAAAACAGTTGTTACCCGTCAAATGACTTCGATATTTTTAGTAATTTGCGCCGGCTGAGTTAAATTCTACCATATTATAAATGAATCAAAGAATAGTTTATGGTACGATAGACACAATCGGGAATTTGTCGTATTCAGTTTTCAGTTTAATGTGGGGTTAGTTTCGGGTTTTTATCCAAACAAATCGACAGGTTTTAATCCCGAAACTGTAAGGTGTCTATTCCACTCACAAAAATCCTTAACATGCCGCTCTGTTCGCCAGGGTGTCGAGTTCATAGCGGACTTATCCACATTCTTCATGTCTGTGTTTGACAGATTTCTGTGAAAAATGAGGTATTTTCCACTTGTCACGGTGGGAAATTTTCGCTTAAAAAGGTTTTGATTGTGGCGCTGGTTAACAGTGTCATTCGAAATGGCGATTAGCGGCAAACTTTGACAACGTCGCGTCCTGTTACGCGGAGGCGCGAAGACCGGACGCCTTCACTTTAGGAGTATTCACTTGATGTTATTACTTCATTTTTCATCACACAAGTGACACTTCAACAGAATGTTATTAATAAAAAGCGAATTGCATCTGTTGAAAAACAACACGAGCGAAAGAAAAGACGTGTAGGGGAACTTACAAAAAAACAGCCTAAACTTTTAATTGAAAGTTGTCTGAAACAAAAGCCGATTATAGATGTCTGAACCAAGCTAATTGGTCTATGAACCAACTCGTCCAACAGACCTTGGGCCTAATTGATATGACATTGTTTTGGCGTTTTTGACCCTCGTTCCGGCTCTATAGGAATAAACCTTCTCTAAACATACTTCTATAAATTCAATTTTTAAAAGTATATTCTTTTCCGTTTCGTTCAGTCGCTACAAAAGAAAAGATCTGGCCTGCTTTTAAGGAAAAATTCCAGAAACGCACTATGTGGCTTTTAGCTGTTTTTGATAGGTGGGGTATATTTACAAAACACACGAGTTCCCTTGTCAGTATGAGCGGCCTGGTTCCTGCCAAATCCCGGTCGCCAACAGAGCCCTCGGTAAAATTAGCCCATACTCTTTCCTTCGACCGGACATAGCCAGCGGCAGAATTGTAAAATTTTCCTACTGTCCACAAGAAAACTGACTCAAAACTGATGAATACTTTTTTCATACTAGCAAAAACAACGTGTAAAAATGCATATTTTGGGCTGCGTTATACTAGACACGTCAGTTCAACTGATGATCAACGAGTTCTTGGGGTCCTTAGTTACAACGTGGTGGAATTGAGAAAGGTTTTTAGGCATTGTGTTGATCATTTTTACCTGTCCAGTTGTCAACTCCTTTTTAATCCGGCCCAGCAGCATTTCCGCCTGAGGAAATAAAATCGTTTATCTTCCAAACAGACCATACCACAGTGCAAATTTACAATATTCGTTCCGAGCAAAGTAAAACTAATTAATGCCAATTGCAAGATTCAGAACTCATATGGAAGGAAACATATTCGCTCCTTTCCTCCTCTCACATGATAAAAGGGTGAAAACTCTGAAAGGAACGGGTATCTCAACGCATTTAGCGCTCTCAAAGATTGAATATCTGCTAATTTTACGTTCTATTAATAGTTTGTTTGATAGGCGGTCAACAGCTGAGGAAAAACTCTCAACATGATATTAAGGGAAAAAATACGTTGAAATTATCCGGGTTTTTTGATGTCCTGTATTTCTTTAAGATTTCATATCTGCTTTATGCGTCACTCAGACGAGAGCCGGTGAGGCGGGACAAAGGTAAAACATCCAAAGGTTACTGTCGTCTGTCAGTCTTTCGTGGTGATACTGTTTACTTCAATTTGACTGTGGAAAAAAAAAGATCTTTTAGCTCTCGCTAAATCTCCTCAATTAAACAAAGGTCGTGAAAAAGTACAACAGTTTCAGAATCTGTTCTTTTTTTAGACCTTTTTCTTTATTATTTTTAAAGCCAATTTGGAAAAATAAACGAATCGGAGAAGATTAAAAGGTACATTAATCAATCCTAATGGAATTAAAAGCCGTCACCAGTCTAAGGTTTGAACAGTTGTCTAAAACCTTGTCCGCTAATTGCAGCTGATATAACGGTTCTCTTTTCAGGAAAGTTAAGAAACAAAAGGAAAATAATGTTTTTAAAGGAACTGTCAAAGGCTTGTTTTGATGAATTACGCAGCGACCAATTAGCAAATGGCACTCAAGAATCGTTTTAACGCACTGAACATAAAAGCATGAAGAGAATAAACACAGAAACAAGCAAAAAGGGAACTTAATGGCTTTTATTTTGCATCGTTTTAAGATTGTCACAGGTTTTAGGGGTTTAATAGGGTCGTCGCTATCCCTGAGTAAAGAATGCGAGTAATGTGCGGCGCCTCAATGTGAGCTTAACCATGCTTAAGGCTGCGTGTTTCTGTGGGATATCGCGTCAATAAAGACAAAAGGAGAAATTAATTAGGCGATTTTAGAGATAATTTTGCTCTGGCCGCGTGATAACACGGTGGAGTAGTTTTTCCATTCGTGTAACCCAATCCCATTTTGAACGCACACGTATCACTTTGCAATTTCCAAAAGAAAATAAAAGGGCCGTATGGCCTGAAAGCTGTTGACTCAAAAACTCGTGTTTTGCGAGATAATTGCTCCAACCACTTCATTTACAAATGTGATTTGGCAGCTTCTAAAATGTTGTCTTTGTCCTAACAAGGTTACATTGATAGCGATGACAGTTTAATTCAATTTATCTTCGGTTTCCAAATTTGACGGGCTGCCACGCTAATTGAATTACTTCATGAGCGCTCGAAAGCTGATTGGTCGCAGGGCTAGGTAAATACTTTAATTAATTAGTCATCAATTTCGCACAAGCTGTATAATTTAATTGGCGCATCTACAGGCTGGGTGAAAACTCCGAGGTGGCTCGCTCTCGGTGAGTTACGAATCAAAGGCCCGCCACTCTAAAGCTATTTTCGATCACAGAGCTTTGCGTAAAGTACTTGTGCGATTTTCAATTGCCGTCGTGCGGTAGAAGCTTTTCCACATGGAGATACAAAGAAATGAAAACAATTCGTCTAATTCAAGTACGGACAACGTGCATGGGAGAAACTCAAATCACGGAGACAGAGTTGCCAGTAACAAAGTATTGCCTTTTTCTATTGAGGCAATCCTAAGCGCTCCGCATCCTAAGAAAGAAACGCCGGCTACAAGAAAGCGGCCGCTTTCGAATTGGCAAGAAAACTCTGCGGATTTGACGTCACCCCTTTCAACTCTGGAGGACTTTACAAGTAGCAATTTGCCAGAAGACATTTCAGTTAATACAGCGAACGCCGAAATAGGTATGATGAAAATCCTGCTGTTATTTAACTCTACATAGCCAGGAAACTCTTAGTGGGAAGTAATTCCGCATAAGCTCTTGAAAGCTTTTATTCTCTCGCGCTTGTAAACACATCTCAAAATTACGTTCTCTCGATCAAATCCGCTTCCACAGAGTAGTATAAATATTAGTGACCTGGAACAATCTTGAAGCAATCGAAAAACAGTTTTAGCTTTGTTGTTTATTCACGATTTGCATAGCTCAAGCGGAAGAGTTGATTTTCCTTTCCTCGACTTTTGTTTTCATTTCTAATGCGCGGTTTGTTTTAAAAAAAAAATTTCAGTAAAGTTGTTAATATGGTAAATATGGTGTGCTGTTTCCTAGCTTCGAGAAGTCTCCAACAGAAGCTTATGGCCTTTCAAGCAAGACTCAACGCCAGAAAACGACGGAAGGCGAGAACATGCTTTACGAATCAACAGATATTTGAGCTTGAAAGACGGTTTGTGTACCAAAAGTATCTTTCGCCTTCTGACAGAGACGAAATTGCACAGTCGCTGGGAATTTCTGGAGCGCAAGTAATAACATGGTTCCAAAACAGAAGGGCGAAATTTCGAAGAGATCTGGAAGAATTAAAAAGCGACGTTCAAGCTGCGAAGATTATGGACAACAAGCAAGTCAGCCGATTGTGCAAGCGTTTGGAAATTTAACGAAGGCCCTTAGGGGTGCTTTAATCTTGAAGCTTCTTCCATTTCTGCGGGCTGCCTACTCAGTTGTTATAGACTTCTTCTCCACAAGAAAAATTGCTCAAGGTGTTCTTGTTTTCCCTGATTTCGTTTTCTCGATCCATGGACGTTCATTCACAGACAATTAACATTATACAGAACCACTCAGTATAGAAACGCATGGTTCAGTCGTGGTGGATGGTTTAAAATATACGTAGATTCATTACTAGTTTACAGAACTTTTAAGTTGTCCTAGTCGAACCGATTGTTGAGTTTGTAGTGCGGGATGTTTGCGTTTCTCTCGTTGATTCTTTCATTGAATCTGTTGAACAAATCTTCTTAAATAACATGATTTGTCTCAAGGTTAAATGCTCTGGTTAAACTGTACCGGCCACAACCATAAATCATTGAACGTAGTGACACAACTGAGGTAAGACACTAAATGAACCATAAATCAACCGGCCTGTCTACTTAGCTGGAGACGGCAGATTCACTGATTTAAGCCAAAAAACGCCGTCATAGACAAGTTCCGGATATCACGTTTTAAAATCTAACATGGCTCTAAATTGAGTTGACTGGTTTTCTTTTCTTTCTCGTGTCCAAAATGTTTGTTCCGCCTAATATTGTTTCCTTTCTTTAAACACTCGCGTACTCATACAATGACCGGCTGCATGTCAACGTGATACCAGTGCCAAAGTCCTTGATAACTGTAAAAGAAAGGTTGCAAATATCAAATTATCGAGTTTCGCGTTTGTAGATATGAATAAACTACGAAGACATAATTTCTTTGTTGTTTTGTTCTTCTTCCTGAAAGACAATTTTTTGGTTTGTTGCATTGCTTCGTCCATACAGAGCAACTTACAGTCAACTTAGCAGTTGCGCTTTTCTTGGCGATTCCAGGACCGCCATCTTAGGCTAGAAAATTCTACAGTCCTGTTTGATGAAGCCCTTTTTTGAGGAGCTAGCTTTTTTAGACATACTAGGCTAGCAGAAGATGTAATAGAATCATTATCAGAGGTTTCCTTTTGTGACAAATAGTAACACCAACATGCCTGCCTGAATGTGAAATATGCCATCTTCAATGTGTTATCTTCTCGCGACAGATTGCGGGAGGGTCAGGGAAGCTTATTCAATCAGGACAATACCTTTCAAAAATGATTTATAAACTAAGGAAACAGAAGTGTGAAACCATTCGTTAGCTTCCAAGAGAGCTTTTGTCTCTTTATCCAGTGATGGATTGTCTCGCTGAGGGGACTCGTGAGAACTGGTAAAAGAGTGTTTTTCTTGCGGTGGGTGCTGTTTTGTGACCAACTCCGCGATCAAATGAACACTTTTCTTCTCGCGGTGTGAGGATCGCCACTTACAGTTCCAGTGGCGATCAACTCTGATAGATGACTTGCTTTTGTTTTCTTTAGAGTTTCAAAGAGTAGCTGAAAAACTACTGTTTTGTAAAGGATATAATACCGCTCAGTGGCACAACCTAAAGATGCTTCGTGACCCACTGTAAGGTTACATCCAAAACTCTCTTTAGAGTGTCACTTTACCTGCGTTTAGCAATTCTGTTGCCCTGTTTTCTGTCTCATCTCTGCATCGTCATAATCAACCAATCTTGATGCATTTAACGACCATTAAAACAATTTCAAATTGCCTCTAGCTTCGCGAAGAAACACTACATCGAATTTGGTCCACAAGAACAATCAGGAATTCCGGATTAAAGGGCAATAATCTATTCGGTATAGAGCCAAGAAACACAATAAGTCGTTTACGCACTTGTGTACGTACGACAGCATGATTTATGGCGCTTTGAAATTTAGCGTCGACAACATAGTCCCCCAGAAAGCTTTAATAAGCAGTTCTTTAGCAGAGGTTAATTTTGAGCCGGGCATGTCGACATTTCAAAGTCGCTTCTTCACTTGCTAACAAGGATTATTTTCAGTCACAACTCGGCAGAGTCTAGAAGAAAATGGACACCACGAAACAGACAGGTTGCGGAAGTTTTTGAATCTCTAATTGTAAGTCTGAGCCGAGTATCTAGAGTAATATCTCTCTCGTCTGCCAAGGTTTTTCCTCCAAGTGAAAAAAGAAACGGATAAAGTAAAAGAAAAGGTGATTCGTGAGTGGTTTGGGGAAATCATGGTGTATAGGATTCACTCAAGCAAGAACCTGACAAAATTTGTCAGGAAACATCCAAAATCAAGGGAAACTATGTAACTGTTTCGTATTTTTTTTTTAAATTAACTTAAATAAAAAGAATTCCAGCAAATTTTTTTGCACAAACTACCGAAAAGGTGTAACATAACAAACTGAAATTGAAACCCAGATAGTAGAGATAGACAAATAGTAATCACAGAGATGTGAACACTTCATCTTCTCTGTCATGTCATTGTTTACGTTGCGAACTTTCTGTGCACTGAAAAGGATTTTAGACGTGGAATGTTCTGTAAATGAACGGGATTTCAGCAGAGAACACAATAGAAAAATAGTCATTAATTTTAACGGCGACAGATATAAAGGGGATTTGTGTGAACTTTCACTGCTGGAATGTGAATTCGTACACGGACTCAACAACTAACCACAGGTAAGTGGTTTTGACTTTACAAAGCACTAGAAATATATTCACTACTCCAAAATACAGCATGAGAGACACACTTGAAGTTTCTTTACATTTATTGAATACAGCTCAATATTTGAAGCGGTATGATTGTTATTTGTGGACAATGCCAACGTAAGTCTTTAATCCGTAAAACTAATAGGTGCTTCAATCTATACAAAATTCCACTGATATCGCAGCATCAACGAACCCCTCGACCTGGGTGGGGTTTATTTTATCAGTTTACTCTTTC
This sequence comes from Orbicella faveolata, assembly GCF_042242905.1. Lineage (NCBI taxonomy): Eukaryota > Metazoa > Cnidaria > Anthozoa > Scleractinia > Merulinidae > Orbicella > Orbicella faveolata. Next base: position 13,154,597 of record NW_028301536.1, on the reverse strand, counting down.
GAAATCTAGTGCTAAGCTTCGCTAACGACCTAGTGAAGCTTCATCACTGTATTTCTAAAAACATTAGTAAGTGTCCATTGCGCTCGATACTGTCGATAGTCTCTTTTCGGGCCTATACTTGGAGAGTGTTCTTGTACAGAAATGTTTTGCTCGGCCCTCCGATTATTAAGTAATGCATAGGAAGGAAGGTAAAATAATTGGTCACGGAATTTAAGGTGTGGCTCTCCTTTCCAGTGTTCCTCAGGGTCCCTCTGACTTTATCAATTTTATTCTGTTCACTAGAAGTCATTATAATCTGAGCGCAAATTGTGTTTAACAGCGATGCGTTAGCATTGTGTATCGAGTTGAGCTTCTATCAACGGAAGTGTTGAAGTAGCCAGACCCAAATGGTTAACAAGATTGGAAACTCGGCGCTAAAGCGGTGCTTCTTTCTGAAACAGAACCAGAAACTTAAGTGATAAACTTACGCCTTTTTCGTAGTAATGATGTGATAAAAGGTGGAAACTGCGAACAGAATACCTGGTGAAACTTTAGAGAGGAAACGGATCAGAACCTGAAAGGTTAAACTCGCCGCTGTAGACAACAATATAAACGCACTTCACAAGGGCTCCGGCGTCAACGGCCCTTTCTCGATTTCAAAATCTCGTTACCCGATCAGTGTGTTTAACACTAGGAGCGACCTCGTACCTAAAATAACCCCCTTAACAGCGCCAAGAAGTTCAGAGTTGTCTAAACAAGGTTGGCAGGAAAAAAGTTATCTTTTGATCAGACACATCAATCTCTGCCATCGGTAAAACTGACGCGTACGTGCTCCCTTAGAAATGACCTCCACAAATGAAATGAAAAAGTGTGTGTAAACAGATAACGCTGACGAGCTACGCTCGAGGAACACTGCACGCACTGGATAACAAGAGAGGTCCTGTAATAATAAACCCACTGTGGCAGCAAATGTGCGTTACACTACTCCTTAGTACGGTTGTATTTTGGTGAAATTTCAAAATACCACAGCCGTACAACTGACTTTCTAGGATAGAGAGACACCCATCGCTATGGATCCTGGAAAATCTCTAAGCAAGAGTTCGCCCCCTGGCTGCATGAAGTCAAGTAGCATACCGTTTTGAGAACCTGTAGCAGCAATTTTAGCTATAAAGCAATCAACTATGTTGTATTTTGGCTAACTCTGAATAAATACGACAAAACAGACTCGATTTGGAAATGAATATGGAATCTTTTTGGCTCAGAACCTTTACAATTTCCGCTCGATTATGCAGTGTCGTGTTCTCCTTTACTCCAATTCTTGATTGCTAAGCTCTTCAACTTTTCTAATATTTCTATTCACTTTGCGAGACCTTGTTTAGATGCACGAAACACTCGAAATACTACATTGTACTTTCTCCTCTACTTGAAAGAAATCGTTTCACAATCAGTGATAATTTGGCAGGTTATCGCGTGTTTGGCAATTTACCAGATTCTGTTTAAGCTCACAAAACGAACAATTTTTAGGTGATGTTAGAGCTGTCTGCTTCCAACTGGAAAATCTAAACTAGAAAATCTAAATGGTATATTCTGTTAAAAGTAAGTGTGTCAAACTTGCCAAGGAAAGCAAAGTATCTAATGAGGTTGTTGTCACGAACATTCGACTCTGATATTTGAATTATAACACTATTAAAATACCGAAAAAAGAAAATCAGCTTTGTATTGATTCTAATAAACTCCAAGGGTAAATTGTATTAAGTGACAGAAGTTCGTTAAAACAATATAAGTTTTCTTTTGTCTGTGAAGTGTAGGTTTATTGCAGTGTGAAATTATCGCTACACTGAATTGTCAACTGATTTGAGCTCGGTGGCAAAAACCGCACCCATAGTTCACGACGGTTGGGACAAATCTACATTAATTCTTGACAGCTGTACTGCTTATATGTAATTCTATTGACTTCATTACTTATTGGTCAGTGAAGATTGTGAAGTTAACGTTTACCGACGTTGGTAAACAAACAATTAGCTTAAATTCCTTTCAAAACTTTGCTTTCGTGTTTATTCAGTACAGGTTGACATGCATAGTCTGAGCTCAAATTATGTAGGGTGCATTTCAATACCACCTATGACGAACTCAGAAATAAGACGACCTATAGTTTAGGACGAGTGCTAACTTTACATTCTAGAAAGCTATTCTTTGCTACTTCTTTCCAACATTATGATTTCTGTGTACCTACTGAAACAACTGTTTGTTCTTATCTTAAAGTTCTTTAGCCCTGACCACAATAAAAAGACCGTCCTCTTACAAAGCTATAATACGTATACTACTGAGCTTCTAGAAAAAATGGTTTGTTTCAAGCCCGCAGGCAATTTCTCATACAGGTCAATGCCTGCCCATATTTTAAGGCTCTAGAAAGAACCGAAAACTGAAAGGAATGAATGAAGAAAGGGTCCCCTAGTTTGTCCCTAAACGAAGCTCAAGTTTCCAATAAGCGTGTCAAAGTCGCAAAGATTGAGTCTGGCCTACTCAGTTTCCACGAAAACGAAATTAGTACGCACAATGTTCAGGGCCATCCTGACGCTAACTATCAGCGTTTTACAGAGACAACTCATGGAAGGAAATAGCGAGATAAAGCCCTCAGCAGGATTAACGAGCACACCTACCCTTAGCGATCTTGTTTAGCCGCGATACACTTACGCCATCTTGACCACGACCTTCCTAATCTCCTCAGCGAAATGTAGCAGTTGTTGAAAAAAATAAAACGCGTTTTAGCACTCCGGTCAACACAGATAGAGGTATGCACACCTAATTAATTTTCTGAAGTTCTGACAGTAATTAGATAATTCTTCCGGTAGTAGACATAATCGTATTACCCAGGCATTTGATATCGGTTATCTAGCATTCCATCTGGCGCCTTTGCGGGTCTGTGGTGTGGTAAAGCAGCTCGGTTGTCATCTATATCGAGGTAAAAATCAACATGAACAACAGACAGTCTGTATGGGGTTTTGTTTGCATAGACAAAGGTCAATCGTCATTAGCGCCTGGGAAATTAATAAGTGTCGACGGCCTTTTGAGATGTTAGTGGTAAGCTAGGCTTTTCACCATTGACGTTCACGAACAATGAAAATTAAAGAAACAAATAACGCGAAAGAATGAAAAGCGTTTTTCCGGTTTACACGTACTTTACGAAAAAAGAAAACACCCGTAAAAGAACAAAGCGAGATTTAACCTTCGAAAAGTCAGAAAACCGACGAAGTGGCGGTAAAAGCTGACTTAGATAAACTGTATGCCTTTCAACAAGTTTATCCAGAAAATTTGAGAAGCTACATGATTTTCAAAAATGCATGTATGAATGATCAATAAAATTGTATTAAAGAACTATATCCTCAAAACTTAAATGAATCATGCATACCCTTTATAATATCGGAAAGAAGCTGGTAAACACGTCTGAAACGTTTACAGCATATTTGTCGTTTACTGAAGAATGGCCTCGAAAACCACTGATTTTCTTTTCTTATTTTTTTTCGAGCATGATCTTGAAAACTAGTTTAAAATGCAATTATGCTCGGTGTTTCAGTTTTCTCCTTATAGGTTATGTTTATTCTGCAAAAAAAAAAAAAAAAAGTTCAAATGTTGTTGTTTATAATGATCAATGCCCACCTTAGTGCTCCTTAGTTACGCGCGCAATGAGTGACAAAAGTATTGAGACCCTTTGCAGTTATATTAAAGACGATTTTCGAGCGTCTTCAAAACTTTTCCACTCTTTCCCCCAAACAATGCTGATTTTTCTAGACCACAGCGCCTACACAACAATTGAATTAGGGGGCCGGGGTATCAAAGAATTAACACTAGATGCAAATAAAACGTACGGAGAGGTTAAAACTGTCTAAACTACTTTTGTCGCCCGTTGTAGCTAGTCCACAGTCATGCCAACGGCTTAAACTGAAAGAAACAAATGTATCAGCCAAACATAATAGGCTTAAAAATCCCTACTAGAGGGAAACCTGCTATCAGGCGTTCTTTAGAACGTCTGATCGTAGGTTAGAGGCAGACCAGTTGGCTATTTACAAGCATGACCGAGGAGTTGAACTAGGGTCTACCGAGAAACAACTCCTGTCAGAGCGGGACCTCCGGATTTCAAGTCCGGTGCCCTAACCACTCGGCCACGCTGTCTTCCCTTTATTTTTTTCTCGAAGTTTTGACGAGTTTCTTAACTTCGAGATGACTTTTTCAGTTCTTATCCCATGTGATCCAGTCATGAACTGTCAATTTGAATTTGTAAAGTGGTAAACAGACATTAGGATTCCAATTCCTGAAATTACAACTGGTGATTCCAAACCTACAACATTCCCAGAGTCAAACTCGCTGCACTGGTTCAACATTAAGGCGGTTCTTACTTTGCAGCAGAACAAGTGAAACCTCTAATGTGTGACCAATCCACTCCAATGAGAACAACTAAACAGTACTTAAATATGCTATTGTCGGCATTATGTTGTATCATGATGTTGCTCTATGTTTGTATGGATGAAAATGTGCATTTATCATTAAAACGAAAGCTACCCAGCAGCAATCTGACTTAGAAGCCAGTTATCAGTTATGTTGTACAAGGTATGTTATAAGTTCCGAAACACCGACTATTTGATAGAACCAACCATTCAAATGAATATAGGTATTGAGAGCTGATATCGCGCGGTACACCGTAAAATTTCGATCAAGAGCCCGAATCTATTTTAGTTTGAAAGAGTTTTAGGCTGGCCTATTTCTCGAGAGGCTTATTTTGTTATAGCAAGGAATTTGCATCTTAAAAATTGTCGGACATGAATTTGGAAGACATAGAGTCTGAATAATTATGAATGACACAAGAATAGTGTATGTTAACTCGTCTTACTTGTGAGAGCCGTGTATGAGACGCAATGCAAGGCTACCTCTCAACCAATGAGCATCAAATGTCAAAAGCTTCTGAGAGATTGTAATGAAGCTTAATGGCATAAAACAGAAAACTACACATTGTTCTTTGAAAGAAAAATTAAACTTAGCCCATCGACTCATAACCCCTTGGTCTTGTTACTGGCAGGTCAGTCGTGCGTCAAAGATTTGAGAGGCCTAGGGTTGGGTCACTAGGTGTTGGGTTTAGCGTTAGGTCACTTGTAGCTACTTGTTGAGACCTAGTATTAGGTCACTCTGCACTGAGCCTTTCTCACTATAAAAGAGATAAAAGAGGCTCTAATTCTCGCAGGATAGTGTCGGGTTGGCTTTGTATTAGAATTTTACGATATATTCGGGGGTAATTAGGGCTAACCGGCGCCTCCTGCACTAGAAGTAACAGCTGTCTACGTTGTAATGGTTACAGAGAGGGTTGGAGCCGAGCTAAGCCTTTGATGATCGTTAAGCATAACCACCAATAACATAGAAATTATGAAACTCTGTCATCGGTTGGAATTTATTTGATCAGTTTTCCTTTTTTCAGTCTGTACAAAAAGAAGTTTTCGGAATCAATTTTCGCCAAAACTTGAATTAATGAACTCGACCTCCTTCTCGGGAATCTTGTTTTCCAAGTAAGGCTGGGGAAACAGCGTCGGGAACACGGTGTTTTCGCGACAAGGTCATATACATTTACCACAAAATACAAAAATGTTATGTTTTTCCTGGTGGAAATTACTTTGGACTGAAAAGCCTTAAAACTGAACAACTTGTATTCTGAGGTACTTTTCGACAATAATTTAGAAACTGATTAAATATGATTTCAGGATTAGAAATACATGAGCTCGGAATTTACAAGATTCATTATCGAACTGCAACGGGGGTTCAGAGCAGAAAAACGTAATGAGCGTGCGCGTGTTTTGGCCGCGCGCCAGGATCCATGTTTGAAAAAATGACGGAAATTTCGTCGATCGTGTAAACAAAAAAGTTACGAACCTTATATGCTTTCCCAATTTTCCCGTTAGCAGCAACATTTTCGGTGTATTGTTTTCATGGGGAATAAACTATATTTAGGACAAAATTAGCCTAGAGAAAGTTTCCAAACCCTGAGTTTTTTCCCCGCGATATACAACAAATTTCGTTGCGATGACACATTTTTTCCACAAACCCTTTTTACATATTGCATCCATATAAATATATCATTCGATATAAAAGCAAGAGAGCCTCTCAGCAGGCAGGGGAAGCCTTGTTTTCTTAACAGTGAAATGCCAAAAATAGCCCAAGGATAAATAAATCAACCGAGCGACATCCTCACGTATCTTAAGGTAATTCTCCTGAGATAAAACTGTCGATAGATTTTTTTTCAAACTTTGTCCACGGAATATTTATCATATGAGAACTTTAATTATAAAATAAAAAGGAGGGACGCCCATGCTCGTTAAGGAGCAGTGAGGCACTGAAAATGTCCCATTTTGGCATTATTTAATGCTTATTACAAGAACGCATTCCAAGTTATTGCAAAATCTTTGTGAGCCCAGATTCATGAAAACACGCCTCAAACTACAGTGAATACTTGTGTCGGACACAAATAAACTTTTTAAGTTTGATTTTGACAGACAGCTGAATCCTTGTTCAAATATTGGACCCAAACTGCTTTCCACGGCTATCAAACTGCAAAATAGAAAAGACTATAGTGCAGCTGTTTTTTTCCTTATGTCTTCAATTTTCAGTCTTTTCTCACGCAAGGCTAATGATTAGTTGATTAAAACGACTGGAACAAAATTGGGGTGCCCGAGCTCGTTAGTGAACTGTAGCCATTTTTCAACTGACAGAACTCAATATCAAGGCAAATCTGCCATGTTTTCAATGTGCGCGGGCACGAGCGTGCGCTAGTGACGCCATAAATTATGCGCAGCAATTATGCGCAATGCAAATGTAAGGAATCACCTTAATACAGTCCGCCGTTCTTTCTAACCATTGCTAAGCCATTATAACGCGCATTGTTATACCTCCCAACTCAAATACGTTTTCCGATTGGAGGAGAACGTGTCACGTGTCGTGGGTCAAAACTCACTAACTCCCTAGGGCGAACAATATACTCACTAACTCCCTAGGGAAACAACAACTTGAACTTTCGACTCGTACGTGATCAGGTCGTGCTCCTTGAAACCACAGCAAATTTGTCAGTTAGCCGGCGTAAAGTAAACGATTTCTTCGCAGTTTTTTTTCTGTTTTTGAGTTGGGAGGAATAACAAAACACTCAATGACTGGCTCCGCAGGAAACAGAGTTTTGTTTCCCCTCGACCTCAATGTTCCCCTCGACTTCGCCAAGGGGAACATTGAGGGTCTCGGAAGCAAAACTCACTGTTTCCGTTGGGGCCAGTCATTAAGTGTTTATTATTACCCGAGCCCGCAAGTAGGGCTAGGGATGCGCAGAAAGCCGCGCCGTACGTTTTTTCGGTCTGAGCAACGGAGGGGTTTCTTGGCGAGCGTTCGTTAGTTTCACATTCATTTTTTTTTCCAGACTACTAGACTCTGAAAAAGTCAAAGTTGTCATGAATTTGTTATTAACGGCATCCCTTAGAAATATCTGCATTTACTTATTATCTTATGGTCTTTAAGCACCATCTGAACCAAACGTTCAATTCACCATCAGCAAACTTAAAATGCTGAATTATACCGAACTAAACGTAGCATTTGTTTCTTTCTCTGAGGAATTTATATCAACAAAAAATTGAACTGAAATACAGTGTTACTTGGGCTGACGCTAGAAAGTCTATAAAAGAAAACATGTTTTATTTTAAAAGAACGGTGACGCCAATATCTGGTCATCTATTATGTGTTAATACGCAATTACTGCAGTATTTTTTGTTTGATGTCGTCGCATTATCGAAACCACGCCTCGCAAGCAAATTTTTATCTAATTTCCAGGCAAACATCTTGAAAAGAATATGTTTTGCAAACTGAAGAGCTGAATAACTAATTCACTTTCATCACGTATAATTATAATAATTATTATTTTTTCGTTGGAAAATGGCCAAGCCGGAAATTTCTAGAAAGCATTACGCATTGGTCTGACATCATCCCCCGGGTAACAAAATGCTAAGGTATTTACGGCTTGTCATGGTTTCAAGTTTTCTACACATTAATGAATGTCCAAGCAGTTTAAATTTCCTCAATTCGGGTCAAAATACCGGATGTCGCAAAGCATAAGTATTGTTCGTATAATAGTGCGTTTTCTTTTCGCCACTTTTCTACATGACAAAAGCCGGCTGCTGCTTCCCGCCTCGAGACGGAAACATATTCACTACATGATCATTATCAATCGCTTTTTTTTTTTAGTGGACCATACTAAGTGGACCAGACGGCTCCCTGAATTGAATCATCACAAAGTAAAAATTGGTTACCTCTATAAGAATATCTTTAAAAGAGAAGTCGATACAAAGGAACAGTCACTCTGGAAAGATGTGGACAGCAGCATCTTTAATAGTTTTTATTTATTCTTTGGGCGTTTGCAGAGGATGTGATCCAGACTTTCTCAATGTAAATCTTCTAGAGGAAGTTGAAAGCTGCAGCAGAATTGACAAGTCGGTTTCTATCTCCTGGCTCGATAGGCCGCCTTACATATATGACGAAAAAGCTCCAAGAAGTAGAAAAAACTCCGAGAAGTTACCAATGAAAACGGCTAATTCAAGCGAAGAATCCCAAGAAAAGGAGAGCAAGGAGAATGTTAAAGGTATCTTCTACGAAATTATCAATAAGGGACTGCGGTTATGCGGTGCCATATCCCGAGGAGGAGCGAACTTCACGACGAAAGCTCAAGACCTAAAACAGCTCGACCAGTATATTGTGAACAACATAGCCGATTTTGCCATGCCAGTACACGGCAGCGACGACGGCACATATGGTGGATACAGCTACGTTGAGATCTTGAAGTCTCCAGGTGTCGTCTTCATTGTGAACAAAGAAGAAACGAAGGAACATTTACGAAAACAAGTTGCACAAGCCATGAAGGACACTTGGCCCGTGATCGTTATAACACTCCTGTTAACTGGGTTTGCAGGATTGGTAATCTGGGGATTGGTGAGTACACGTTTATGTCGCAAAAATATTTTACTAAAAAAATATATTACTTTGCTAAAAGAAGGATAAATATGTTAATTGTAGACATATCGCGGTTAGGAAAACCTTAGTTGCGTGACAGACGCCTTAGAGTAGTTTTACAATTAAGGCTGGTAATTGGACGTGTTCCAAGAGGTTTTTTGATAAATAATTTATTCTGTATTGAATTTGCAATTGAATAGCTGTGGCAAACTATTTGTTTATCTGATTTAAAAGAAAAAAAAGAGTAAAGGAAAAAAAAAATAAAAGAAACAACATAGTAAAAAATAAAGAAAGTAGTTTTCACAGCCAGCGCATCGTTCCATGGTATTAGCAGAGTAAGAATTTTTTGATCCAGGTACGTAGTCATCAGGCCGAGTTATTAGAATTGAAATCATTTTGAGTTTGTCAACTTCCTTCGTCGAAGATTAAAGTTTAATGCTCAATCGAGCCATAACAATTAACCAAATAAAAGCTTTTGTTTTAATTTTTTCCCATGACATCTGTCGTGAAAGTCCAAATGTTTTTTAATTCTGTAAGTTTAAAGAACCACTCACGAATTACGTCTGAAAAGGGCATCACCTCAGTCTCGAACGTTTTCATGAAGTAGGTGCACTGTACTGACAACTCTTCTCGTGCGTTATTATATAGACACGAGTATTTCACTAGAAAATTCACCACTCGTAAAATTCATACCAAACCACATCCGGGACTCGGGCGTAATATCCTCACAAGCAAGAGAAAATGAGTCACAAGTGAAGATATTAATTGATGACTTCACTGATATCATGTTTGAACGTTAAACTGTACTTAAATTTCTTGGTGTATGATCGAAACATCTTCGGATCTTCCTTCATAGTTTTCGGTAATCTTCTGTTATCTTCGGAAATCTTCGGTCATTTTCGTTAATCTTCGGAAAATGTTTGGAAAAGTTTGAGTGGCCTTCGGACAATTCTTGGATAATCTCCGAAAATCTTCGGAAGGTGGTCGGGATTCTTCCGAACTCTTCGGAAAGTGGTCGGAAAATCGTCAAAAACGTCGTTATCAGTATATTTATATAATAAACAAAATAATACATGGTTGCTCGTAGATATGGGATATCTCTTCTCGTGTTCAACTTTATATCTCACTCGTTCGCTGGGCTCAATCGTGCGATATCGAGTCGAACACCCGGGCTGGGTTGTTCGAAAGCCGGTTAACGCTAACCCAGGATTAAAAGTTAACCGAAGTATTAATTTTTCTTGTATAAAAATCTTTCTTACTGCTTACGTTTTGTGTAGTTTGAGCTTAGACAAGCTCAAAACTGAAGCACAAAGATTATAAACAGGAAACATCACCGGAAAGTTACAAAACTCAAATCAAAATTCTCGCTAATCCTTAATGGGGCTTTGAACAACCCGGCCCTGAGGAGATATTCCTATCTGCGCGCGCCCATGTATTATCCTCTATACATTTCCACCGTTCGTAATTGCTTAAATAGCCAGGTAACAATAAACCAACCGTGCTCTAAGAGCTGATAAGATCGTAGGAAAAAAAATGTGTTGTTTTAGTTCGGAGCATGTGGCAGTACTACTGACGTCACAGGCTCCCCAAGCTCCAGCTGTGAGAGATCACCGGGCGTTGTAGCGGTTACGACAAAATTATAAGAGTTTGTATGGGAATATTTATGAGCGGTTTTAGGAGTGTAAATGCTAAAAAGCGATTTTTGAATAACACTGAATGCTTTAGCTTACTTCTGCAATGTATTTCTTGTTGTCTGTTTTCTTGAATGTGAATAGGAAACCCAGTAAATGACAACTCGCTAAAACCGCTTCAAATCAGCACAAAAAGCGAACGGACAACAAGCAATACACTGTGGAAGTAAGATAAGGTATTTTTATTACTTTTTAGAGCTTTCTAGTATTTCTAACTCCTAAAACTACTCATCAATATTCCCATACAAAGTCTTATAATTTTGCCATGACCGCTATTACGCTATACCGCTATCATCTCTCCCAGCTTGAGCTTGGTCGCCTGTGCTGACGTTTGCTTTTCCTCCTAAACAAAATGCATTAATTCGAACCAGAAAAACGATAAATAGTCATTAAAAAAGAGTTCTCATCAAAAGTTCGCAAGAGCGTTTTCTTTTTTCGTAGTAATCGGTCCGCGATTGACACGTTAAGGTAATTTTCAATAGTGGCCGTCCGCTCGAAACTTAGTTTTCCGACGTATGACAGAAACACTCGAGCAGAAACAATTATTGACTACAAGACACCTGCATGTCGTACGTGCACGCAAACTGACGTTCGTGACACGAAACTTACACTAAGAGACATATTTCCACTGAGTGGCGTCAACACATGTTTACTTAAAAATGAGACTTTTAAGTTATAAGCATTCAGTTTGAGCCTTGAGTGACGTCGAATAACAGTCTATTTACATACCAAATTTCTTTCAGAATAATTCGCCGACCGAAGAATACTCTGGTTGGCTTCAAGTGTCGAGTCAGTGTAAAGATCAATTGAAGTCACAAGGAGCTGGTCCAATCACTGAAAATGGTTCAACTTTGCGTTTTCAGGACTACAATAAAACATTTTCTTTTTCGATGGATTGATCAGTGGGTTATGCTAAAACTCTTAAACGTCTCGCTCTCAGTTTCTACCCATAAAAACCTTGAGCACATTGACCGCCAAATCGTTGATTATAAAGATCACCGAGCGCACGAAAAAATAAAACCGCGGGGGATTATTTAGACGAGCGCCAAAAATATGATAACGTCTGTTAATAAACACTTAATGACTGGCCCCAAGAAAACAGAGAGTTTTGTTTTACCCAAGACCCTCGATATCGATGTTCCCCGAGGCAAAGCCGAGGGGAGTATTAGCTAGTATTAAGGTCGAGGGGAAACAAATCTCACTGTTTCCCGCGGTACCAGTCATTAAGTGTTTTGTTATACCTCCCTACTCCCAACTCAAAAATAGAAAAAAAACTGCAAGAAATCGTTTGCTTTACGCCGGCTAACTGACAAATTTGCCGCGGTTTCAAAGAGCACGACCCGATCTCGTGCGAGTCGAAAGTTGTTGTTTCCTTAAGGAGTTAGTGAGTTTTGACCCACAACACATGACACGCTCTCCTCCAATCGGAAAATGTATTTGAGTTGGGAAGTATGACAACGGGATTTATCGACAGATGCTGATCGTTTGAATCGAAGTATTCGAAGACACTGTTTTTCGCGAAGGCGAAAGGGAATATATACATTAATTTTCACCACATCGAAACACGTTCGATACTGGAATCTATGGTTAAGTGATTACGTCATTCAGTCAAACCTTTTTTTATACTTTTAATCATTTGGTTTTATCGTTGAAATCGCTTTACATGTTCCCTACAGTGTTTGTAAGAGTTCCATCTCGTTCCTATTTGAAGCACGGCTAGATCTCTCGGAGACCAGCTTTTAACGAAGGTTTTCGATAATTTTCATTAAAATAAAACGTGAAGCATTTCTTTTGATGGTGTGCCCTGTATTGATCCATCAGTGCAGTCGGACCACAAATAGGCCATTTTCGCATTCACGGTATTGGACTGGTACTAGCTTGCGATGGAGGCTCTTGCGGGGGAGTGTCATTGAAAAGAAGTGAATGTCATTTGCATTTTAAAAGACTCCTCGCATTAGCCTCAGTTGCAAGCTAGTTCCTTGCCTCGGTGGGATCGTCACCTTGTAGTGGTGAGGCAGCTTGTGTGTCTCCATGACGCCGAGAGCTATGCTGGCGGGAGTCTTGTACTCCCGGCAGGATCACCCATGCCGGACAGGTAAGAGGGTAGAGGCCAGACAAAGAGTGATCCCCTGGTCCTCCAGGTTTGAGGGTTGGGCGTAAGGCCAGCAACCTTGCCCCATAAAACACTGCATATGCCACGGAAACGACAACAGAGGTAGAGACACTTTCGGATTCTCTGAATTTTATGACTGCTAAGAGCAAAAACCTACTGAAAACTGCTGACATGAGGACCTGTTAGAATGAAAAACCGGTTAGAATGGTTGCCGCCATTTGTGCCAGCCGGCGCTGTGGAGATCACTAACTGACTGACTGACTGACTGACTGACTGACTGACTGACTGACTGACTGCAAGCTAGTTCCAGCCCAATACCGAGAATACGAAAATTGTCTATTCCTTTTAATTTCGACTCGTACACAAGCGAAATGAGGAAAGCGACGGCATCATAGAAACCTCGAACAGTTTCCTCAAAATTAGATAGCAATGAGGCAAGCTTACACTTATGAACTTACTACTGGTCTTAGTACGTTCTTTACTTGTGTATCTCTTCTCTTCTCTTATTCACAGGACGCATCTGGCAATCCAGAACAGTTCCCGCGCTCCTTCACATGGGGTGTAATGGATGGGATTTGGTGGTCTGTTGTGAGCATGACCACCGTGGGGTAAGACTTTTTCCAAAGTTCCCTTTAACTCTATTCTTAGTTATTGGTTTATTTCTTTAAAATGAACATTCGGGTGTTCGCTCCTTGAAAGACTCCCACTGTGCATTATTGATTTTTTTTTTCTCTCAGGACTTTCCACAAGAGATTACGCATGCTAAGGGCCATATTGTTGTTCAAAACGAGGATCAGGAATAGAGAATTGGAACTTCAGAATTACCCAGTTGTATTTTATGAGTTTGCCCGAGGCTAATAGTTTCTTCTTATTGGGAAACGGAAGCTCAGTTGCATTTTTTCAGCGATGATCTTTATGATCCGCCAAATCGTATACCGCTGGGACAAGAATCTTCAACCTGTTATCGTTATTGCCCGTAAATGGTCGTTTCCTGATTTGTCTTTAATCAGATCAGATAGGAGATGGAGAACTTTGAACATTTGTCGCTTTAAAAAGCGATAAATGTTGTTCTTTTTTTTCCCTCTAAGGTTTAATTTAACTTGTCAAAGTTTTGATGCTGAATTTTATCATGCGGTATTCTAACGGCATGGCGCATTTAAAAAGAAAGATAATACATTTTTGCCGGGAAACTCTACCTTCATTCGTCGGTCATATGACACTACCTCTAATGCTCAGGGAGACAGTACGTCCTCCTGGGAACATCGCACTCGATGATTTGGCATCCTCAGACTGGGTTGACCGTAACAAGGTTTTTCAAAACGTTAGCAGAATAGGGTCGCAAATTCTCAACACGACTACCACACATAAAATGTGTCATCTCATTTCAGACCAACCCAGCTAAAAGATTTCACAAGGGTTGGTTCACAAACAAGAAAAATGACTACCTTGGACCTCATAAATTGCATGAGAAAGAAAGTGACTGAGATGGCGGTCAGTGATTGGCCGAAGAGTAGACCATAATAGGGCTGGGGTTCTTGTAGTAACTCGGAGGCAAACACGTGACAAAAGTCATCCAAAGTACTACCCCATTCTCCGACTCTAGTGTGTGTTAGGCTTGAGGCATTGTGGCCTATTGTGTTCTGACTACAGAACCAGTGACTTACCTGACTGAATGATCCTCTTGACTGCGTGCAATAACCTTCATATCCACTTCAGCTAATCCGTCTGTTTTAATATCTGCACGCAGGTATGGTGACAAGGTTCCTAAGTCCCCTTTTGCTCGTTTCTTTGGAATCCTGTGGATTCTCACTGGCATTGTCCTCTGTTCCTTCTTCACTGCAACTTTCACAAGCGCCTTGACAGCCTCGTCCATCAAACAGCGAGAACCTCTGCTTGGGGTGAAGGTTGGTATTGAGAATCTTGCGCCTCTCGACAGTAAAACCTTGAAATTAGAAATATTACTTCTCCTTTCTTATTTCCAATTATTTCTTTCAAATTATCTCTGTGAATTTGGATGTTCATTAGGGGAATATCTTTTACTGACAGGAATCACAAAGGCATATCACTTCCAGTGGTAGGAAACTGACAATAATTGCTTGAGCATACGGATTTCGCGCGTTCATGCTCTCACATTCCTCCTAGTTTACTGCCTAGTTGTGTATTCGTGTGCCACTCATAACTTGAAAAACTACCCATCGTACTGAGTATCAATGAAGAATGATCCTAATGATACAAGACGAAACAGGCCAATTAAATGAGAAAACTGAGAAGTACTTTCTTCTGATGCAGGATTAGTTGTTATTGAGTATCTGAATATACTTACGGTACATAAAACAATTTTACACTGTCAGTGCATACAGTAAATAGGCGCCCTTAAAAATGTTGAACACATCTATTAGCAGAGGCTTCTTCAATTTTTCTTTAAGTTTAATCCTTTTTTCATGCAGGTTGCGGTCATTGCGGATAGCCATGCCTTCGAGGAGGCCATGAATCATGCGGCAAACGTGAAAGGTATGTAGACAAATTTTTACTCAATTTAGATCGGTAGAGTGGGAGGTTTGGTAGTTATAACAGTGTTCTGACGAATTGCAGACACAACAGGTTAGATCGCAAACTGATAACTTATGGGCGTGATGATTCTATTTCTTCTCATCACCCGTCGCCTTGATATTGCATTGGTGTTGGAAGGAGAAATTCAATTTTGATCACACATGAGAATTTAAGGACTCAACACGAGGGTACATCGAATTATTAAAACTACTGTGTAACATCAGGCCTTGAATTTCTTTTAATAACCCAAGTTATCATGCAATATTGATAAAACGGCACTTCTGCCCTGATTGCGGTTTAAATTTAAAAAAAGTGTGTTACACAGAAACTCCTAACCAACCAGGAAGCTTGGAAGTTATAAAACCCAGTCCGCTCATCGCAAATCACTCAATTTATTATTTCTGTACACAAGACTATCCCAACTTCTACCAAATGTACGATGCACTGGTGAAAACGAGAGAAGTGGAGGGAATCTTAGCGGATATTTACACAGCCTCGTATTACATGGAAGAAATCGACGACCCTCGATTGGCCGTCTCCATGACCTTGAGCAGTCAGCGCTCCATTGGTTTAGTGATCGGACATGATGAGAATAACGAAGAGCTATCCAAGACAGGGGAATGCTTAAGAAAGTTATTCAAATACAGACAGCGCGATATCAAAAAGATCATCTTCCAACACACCCACGCTTTTCACGTGAGTTGAGAAATCTATATGATCTTATCTGGTTTCAGAAGAAGTGGGTAGACATGTGTAGTTTGCAATTTGTATTGTGACATTCCATACAAAAGCAGGACTAGCCCTCCTCATTCCCCAGTCGACAACTTCGACATTGAGAAAAATGAAAAGTTTATTATGTCCCGACCGTGGGACAAAATAGAATCTGAGTCCACAGCATGATTCGAACCCATGACCTCTCAGGTCTTCCTTCAATATTTTTATAAGCCGTCACCCTTTTTTATACAGATCAAATTATCCTAAGTGATACTAGCTTGTGTGCTTGTACAAGGTATGTTCAGAGTAATCTTTAACCAAGCTGTATATGTTTACTTCTAAATACAAAAGTGCAAGAAGCATTATTGCACTTAAAAGTGCTTCTAACATTGGTATAATTGTCTGTATCTAAGAAAAAAAATTGGTGTATTTCTGAAAACAATTACTTGATTCGCAACAGCAAAATGTACTCTTTTGGGCACAGTATATTTTTGCCTTGGTTCAATTTTTATTTTCCTTTGTTCTTTTGTCTGAGAAAAAATATAAAAATTAACCGAATGATAAGAATGGTCCATGACATATCTATTACAATAGTTTCTTGATTGCTAGATTAATTAGCAAAACGTCGAGTCGAAGTCCCCGACAAATCTGTTGAATATAGCCTAAATAATAAACTAGCATTCTGTACGCATTGTGGGCCTATGATCCTAGACAACGATGTTACCGGAAGCAACTCAGGTGAATGTTTTGTTTACTTTCAAGACCCAAACCCAGAACCGCAGTTTGACAGATGACAATAACGACATTTTGGCGTTACTGGATGGCGACTCCCGCTGGTTTAGGAAGACTTTCCTCGCTCTTCTTATATCGTTTGTCTCGATTCTGGCTATTGGATTTACATACGACAACTGCATCACAAAGTTGAGGGCCCAGAGACTTAGAAGTGGGTGAATTCTTTCATAAATCACCTTCTTTCTCATTTACTATTCTTAAGATATAGCGTCTAACATGAAGTGTAACGAGATAATGAAACCTGCTCAGTAGCAGGAGGGGCCGGGCAGAGTACTAAGGACAGTGTAGGATGGGACAGGGTAGGGTGGGCTAGATAAGATAAAGTAGGGCAGGGTAGGTGGGCTAGGTAAGATAAAGTAGGGCAGGGTAGGATGGGTAGGTAAGATAAAGTAGGGCATGGTAGGGTGGGCTAGATAACATAAAGTAGGGCAGGGTAGGGTGGGCCAGGTAACATAAAGAAGGGCAGGGTAGGGTGTGCTAGGTAAGATAAAGTAGGGCAAAGTAGGGCAGGGTAGGGTGGGCTAGATAAGATAAAGTAGGGTAAGGTAAGATAAAGTAGGGTAGGGTAGGGTGGGCTAGGTAAGATAAAGTAGGGCAGGGTCGGGTGGTCTAGGTAAAATAAAGTAGGGCAGAGTAACATGGGTTAGGTTAGATAAAGTAGCCAGGGCGGAGTAGGGTAAAGCTTCCAGAACAATGTATAGAAGTGTATCCTGATGCGAAACACGCGTGAAAGTTTTGTTTTGTTTTGCGTTTTTTGGTTACTTTTGGTTTTATTTTTTCTTTATGACAACAGACCTATGACCGCGCTGTAAAAAGTTTTCTCTGAATGTTTTTTCTAAGAAAGGTTTCTAAAATCAGGCTGAACGGACTTTGGTAGAGACAATAACGAGTCTACAATGAAAGCTAAATAAGTATCTGAGTATCAATCGTGACAACCTGATTTTCATTGTTTTGTAGGACCTAATGGTTGCAGCATCAACTCGTTCAACTTGGAAACCAGGTTACCGACCTGCAAACCAAATCGCTGAAACAGCTTACTTGAATGACAGCTTGGGAGTCAAAGAATAATTCACTTAAAGGTTTAGGCATTCGCTTCGTTTGCTAACCTCAAACGATAACTTAAGTAGTGAAAAACAATAAACTCTGTAGCGTAATTTGTGACGCAGATTCTTACGAACTCGAGCAATCACTCTCAAGGTATTAGTAAGTGTAGGAAATCGCATGAGACCAGGAAATCACGCTAGTTCTGTTCTGGCTCTTCTTCCGTCACGCAATACTACGAACTAGGAGAAGATCGATCTCTGGTAAAAGAGTATTCTCTCTGGAGCGTAGAGTTGCGTAGAGAGGGCCAGAATTGGGCTAATATGGGGCGTGTTGCAGAAATTTGTAGAAATTCGCATGAAACTGAGCTACTTGTTAAGACTGAAAACAAGTTATATTACTCCTTAATCTTTTGAGGAATTATTCAATAACTTTCTTTAAACATAAGCGGAAAACTATTATGGCAAATATATCGTAACTTATCTTCGGCAATCTTCGGGAGGTTATCCTTGAAAGTCTTTGAATCGTCTTCGGCAATCTACGGATGTATTCCGCTCATCTTCAGAAATAACTCTTGCAAATTTTTAATCGTCGAGGAGTTTTGGGAATCTTTGGAGTCAGTTTTCCTCTACGAACACAAAATTACCAGCCTATCAAAATTCAGTAGGGTTGCCCACTACATCAAAAATATGCCATGTTTGTCACTTGTAAACAACTTTATCCTTTTAAATTAATTCTTATTAACATCCGCTAACGAATTTTATGTACTTGATACTTGTAGGTGAAGAGATCAGAAAGCCAACTACTAAAAATTTGAGACACAATAATAAAAGTGTTGTCAAAGTATCTTTCTGTGAGTTGTTTCTCGTAGTTACATCAATACCAAACTGTCATTTCTTATTTCAAATCTCAAAATACGAATTCTCCTTCATGCTTGCTATAAATTGCTTTTTATCTCAGTTTTGAGAATTTCCCAGGGCATCAATTTCTGTGGTGGATATTTGGGAGTGGTTTGGAAACCCGACTGCCCATAGTACCCCGGTAAGGCCTTATTTGCGAGAAGTATTTCGATAAGGATTTTTCTCAGTCCAGGTCTGACCATTACTCCGGAGCCCCACCGTTTGATTTGGATCCCAATGTTTTACTTCAAGTCACCACCGTTTTAATTAATCCGGGGGCCCCGCTGCTTAAAAATACGATAAATACAATTCTTTTATTACTTTCTCCCAAGCGAGTTTATTTCAGGACTAATTTACAGTGATAAAACCTTTTGAGAAACTAATAAAAATTACATCAAAGCATTTAGATTAAGAGTAGATTACACTGAGACTAGATTTCACTCTGAACCCGGGGCGTTTGCCTCGGCCCCCACCATTTACTCAGGGTCTGCAGTGTTTTTGGTCTGGGTCTGCAGCTAAACTCGTTTTTGTTATTTATCACCTCGTATCCAACTTGGGTTCACGAAATAATTGTTACATATGTCAACAAGATATTTCTACACCTTGCTGGAATTGAATTTTGCTATAAAGATACTCAATTATTCTGAACAAGTCTTATTTGCAAAAAGTTTCCTGCACTTCACTGACAAATCGGCATTTTCCGGTTAACTTGGGAGTACTACATATAAACCTGACGCGGGTTTATGTCAGTTAAGGTCCACACAGATTGAAAATTTGGTGGAAGACCACAGAGATGACACTTTGATTGAATAACAAAGCCCATCCTGAAACGAGGCAGATATTTTTAGAGCAGTTGCCTTCCAGTACGCAACACTATTGCATCTGTACGACAAAGCCAACAGCCGTCCAGCACCCTCGCTGGGATCGACCTTCTTCTTGTTTTTTCTAATCTAATTTTCAGAATTATATCGAAGGCAATGAGAGGAGAAGCACTCGTCACTTGAAACTTAAGTTTGCAAAGGTAGTTTTATTGAAACAGTTTAGCTAGCAAGTTAACTCTCACACTGGCTTGGTTGTTCTGTTAAGGCGTGGATATGCAGCGTCACAGTCTTAAGTTATAAAGGGTCTATCAAATTCAAGACAAATTGAAGATTCATAAAACGCACGCTTTCTACAAGAAAACAGGATCTACGTATATGTCTTTGCTATCTATTCAAGTGGACTGTAGGTTGTTATGTTGATAGTTGATAGTGTAGTATTAAGGCTAACCTGCGTTCAGGCGTTTTTTTAAATGGATGAGAGGTAGGAAGGGAGGGTAAGTTCGCAGGTTATATCGAGGCAACTCGGTATGAGAGCAAACTATCACCTAGCTGATAGCTAGCTGATCCGAGAAGCATCTCATTCCTGCCACTGATATTGATGATTGTATAATCATACATTTCATTTTCAAATATATCACAGTGGTGGAATTATCTAGTTGCCCGGCGATGTTTCCGACGTCAACTGATCACACACTCACGGAATGAACCAAGTTTATGTCAGCTATCAAAAGTAACTTCTGAGAGAGCAAGTTTCTGCTTGAACTTTCTGAAATACGAACGTTATCAAATATAATAACGTTACTTCAATGCAGTTACACTGTGTAAGCTCATTAAGCATTCCGTATTTAAACTGAAATATCCTACAGTTATTACATAGAACAAAGGTAGCGATCTTAAAGTATTGTTATTCAGTCTGGTCTCATTAAGTATGTTATTGCTCTTGGATTTCAGTTTAAGTTCATGTTTTACTTTAGATCTATTTCCTTTGGTGCGACTTACTTAAAGAGAAGATTTAATCAATGGCAGTTTCGCCGATATTCATCTCATGTATATCACTTGCATCTCTCAATTAAAAAAAAAAGAGGAAACATGACAAGAAATATAGGTGCTTAGAGACCTTTTTCTACCTCTTCCAATTCAACTACTTCCTTGCTTGGTCGTCTTCGTCGTCGCAAATACCTGACTCCTGCAAAGCCGATAGAGCAAGCTATGAACATGAACAGAGCGACAGAAATTCCGAGAATTGTTGCTTGGAAAGAGCTGGATTCTTGGTCTAATATGCTGTACTCATTCTTTGGTGGATCGTTTTGTTCCAGGTTTTTGGTAGGTGGAGTCAAGTCTTGATTCTAGAAAACAAAACCGAATAGCAAGGTGGCGAAAACAGAGAAATTGTAATAAATTCTTAGTTTTCGTTTGTGTAATCCTTGGACACACATTACGAATGACAGAAAATTGGGGGCACAGGAACATACTGTGAATATGTTACCCTTTTAATATGAAAAACACCTTTTGGAGCAAATGATCACATAAAATCTGCCAATCTGTTTAACAATTAGATCACAAGCAATCGTTCGCATAGAAATCGAGAGCGAATAATTTAATTTAAGCTATGAATTCTACGAAGTCCAATTCACAAACACTTCGAAAAAGCAAAGAAGAAGTCAATATTTTGTTAACAACTGCACACCACTAAGCTGCTCACTATCTACAACCGAGATTAAAGATAATAAATAGCCTAGCAGAGAAAAACATTCGCGACAGAACGCAAGTAGATTTAAACTAAATGATGTTGGACTTACACACCTCTCCGGGAAACACTTCGACAGAGGCGCGGAACCTTTCTGGTCTTCCTCTTTGCAAACTCTGTCGGAGCAGGGATGGCGTAGTGGTGGGAGCGCTCGGCTCCCACCAATGCGGCACGGGCTCGATTTCGGTCCGGTGCCATACTGGGTTGAGTTTGTTGTTGGTTCTCGCCTTGCTCCGAGAGTTTTTCTCCAGGTTCTCCGCATGGCTAGAAATCTCGGACATCAGTGGAAGGTGCTAAGATTTGATCTGCCACTCAAAGAAGTTAAATTCGCGCACGCCATCGGCTGGCAAGAAACACGCAATTAAGCGTGACATCTGAACAACACGGCGTCAACTCCAGCAATGCCTACTCGTGCGAAGAGATCGATCGGGTTTTCGCTGATTTAAAGTTTTGTGGGGCGTTTCTATAAAGTAATTTATTTGAGTGTTTGCCAAATGGCTAATAGAGATAATTTTATGGTTGACTGTGTTCAGTTCTGATTCCTTGCTTTGATTTTCGCGCCGCGTTTTCGGCAGAGCACGGTCTCAGATCCCCCAATTATTTAGGTTTTGGGGGCAAATGGACTCAAAAAGAGGCTGGAACCTAGAAAGCCAGCTACCCACGGAAAAACAACAGGGCTGATCAAGGAAAGGCATGCGCATTTGCGGCTAAAGACAGGAATTGCACCACACAAAATTATACTCCGGTTAGCCTAAATACCACTTTGGTTAGCCTAAACAGCACTCCGGTTAGCCTGAGTAGCGTTTCGGTTAGCTTAAGTTTGCGCTGACTTGGAAATGGTTAGGTCTTTCATAGGGTGCAATTCCTGTATTTAGCTGCATGTGGAAAGGCAAAGAAGTGTACTACTTTTCTGTTGGATTTCGCTGCACGGTTTTCCAGAATATCATATTTCGTCGACCAGAAAGCACGAAAATTACAGAGAAACAAGTCCTAAAAACGCAATGGATACAAAGTCCTCAGAATTGAGATTCACTGCATCTCATAGTGTGGCTTCGACGGTTTAAAAATCGCAGTGAACAAAGTAAAGTTGTTACAATCTAAAGGTTTTAGGCGAAAGGACATCTAGGGAGAGCCGGTGGTGTTGTTCTCGCGCTGTCATACTGCCATACTGTTACTACAAAACGTCATCTGTATTATTATACTTGAAAAACACAACGATTACAACATGGAAGCCGACAATTTTCCAGGAATATTTTGGGTCTCGGGTCATACCAAATGACATTCAGTGAACATCTGGGACTTTGCACTGGAGTAAGGAGGTAAGCGGAATGTTAAATCTGTTTTCTCAGTTAAGTCTCTACTAAGTCGTGAGGAATTGTGTGACTCGCGCTTTTTCTTAATCTGGCCTTCTCGACTGCGCACGCGTGTCCGAGATTTCTAGCCATGGGTTTTCCTCTCTTCGCAAAAACCAAATTCCAATTCGACCAGGGCAGAGGACCCGCTTGTACTTTATTTTTATTTATTTCATTTCCGGAAGCGCTGGGATATATATCTTCGAATTCGAAGAAAGGGCAGAAACTTTGCTTTCATCCTGAGATGCTTGCACAAGCAGAACAAACTGTCTGAGGTTACGCTGTCTTGGTAAGTGTGATAAACGTGTTATTTATTCAGTGGATAGTTCTAAGACGATGGACAGTCCCTCTTTCGCCTAGTCCGTTGAGCGTGACGCGAAAAAAACAAAAAAACAGAGCGACGGAGAAACGGACGCGCGGAATCTGGAGGCGAAAAGCGCTTCCTCCTTTCCTTTTGCGTGCTGAATGACTGTAAAAATTTAGATACTTACCGTGCGAGATTTGAGATATGCACTGGCATTGAGATAGATATCATCGGAGACAAACTGCGTCACGTTCGACAAACAGCTCACTACATCAAGACTGAAACCATCTTTCTTTATTGCTGCTCCAAATCCGTGTTTGTCCTCGAAGAACTGAGCGATCGATAGCTCTGAGTTGCTTTTCCTCTTAATAAACTCGACCGCGGTAAACATCTCTTCCATAATTCCGTCTACCTTTCCATTCTCCAACGAAGAGTAGGCTTCATGTAGGCTTTGAAACTCTGACGAAAAAGGAAGATGTTCTATTAAACTCCAGAGGTACATGTAGAGTTCACTTGTATCCGATAAAAGGTGTGACGGTCAAAACCGCAATAGCCACTAGTCTTTCATTCGAGAATGATTCAATGGATTTTAGGCTCGTGTGAAAAGAACAGCATGTCATGGATGAAGCTTTATCATGATCGGATAATTAGTCAGGCCAAGTCGCTTGATTGGCTCTCAAGAATAAAATTACGGCAATTAATTGGAAATGAGATATACGCTATAGTTCAAAATCATAAAAAGCTACATGGCTTCACCTTTCATGTCGGCGACAGGTAGAAGGATTGGCATCATTCTTTTTTTCATAAAAACATCCAAAATGAGAGCAAAAGTAGTAGTTATTTCTGAAGCACTTAGGAAGTATGCAAATTTTGGCAAATTACTTGGCTCAAAACAGATTGTATATCGTAATGGTATATCTATAACTTCACCGAAAAGCTGCGGCAGAATAACACCGTCCATTTTTCAAAAACAACTCGTATAAATACTGCTTTTAACCAATCCAAGCTCGTGTATTTTTCTGCTGTATATATAATGTATATATAACTCACCAGTGATGTTTATTCCAAGATTTACAGCCCGTTTAAAAGCAATGCTCTCCCTCGGCACACCAATCTGAAAAAAAAATATATTAATTGCTTAACAACGCAACATCACACGTGAAATTAATCTTGGTGGCGAAAAAGGGTACTTTACTAAGTTTACCGGCTTGAAAGTCAAAATAAAATATTTTAACCGACGGAGAAATAAACTACGTGATTTGGAAATAAACAATCTAGCTAGTCCCACTGTTTTGTTTAAATAAATAAAATAAATAGGTTTATTTAAGTGTCACTTGTATTTAGCACTGTTTTGCTAACTAGGGACACAGTAAATAAAATAAACAAATATTGCAAACAGGACATAAACCATTGAGAATTCCAACTGGTAGGAGGCCGACCAGTTGGCTCTTTACACAACGCGGTCGAGGAGTTGAACTCGGGACTGTCAAGAACAAATCCAGATAGCGGTAGGGTGGAGGATTTGAACCAGGAACCTCCAGATTTCAAATCCAGCGCCCTAAACCACTCGGCCACGTCTCCTCCACCAGTCCACGACTTCACAGCATAAATTGGCCTGTACCGATAAAAATGGCTTGAGGTGTTTAAAATTTAGATTAAAAATATTTCAGTCAGTAAAATCAAGATGCATAACTCTAAACATCCATCGCTCTAGGTTACACAGTTTCCCAAGGAGTGAATCGTACTAACTCACCGTTTTTCCCGTGGTCACGTCATATCTCTCCACACTGACCGTGACGTTCGTCAAAGCACTGGAAAGTGTGGCTGTTAGTATTGAACAGACTGTAATACCAGTCATTATCCACACCACGGAAAATAGTCTGCCACTTATAGACTTTGGAGTCTTGTCGCCATATCTAGATTAAAATAAATAGACAACAAAAGATGAAAGCTAAGATACACGGTTTGGATGATCAGACTCGAAAGTTACTCAAAACCAAAACCACATCCTTCTGAATAATTTAACTGCGCTTTCCTATGAGTTACTGATGTCATTTAAAATAAACATTGAAAAAGACTGCAAAATGAACAGGTTTTTAAACAGCTTTTTTAATGCGAAGCATATTGCTTAAATACGACTGTTTGTACTTAAGTTGGACGTAAATATTTTTGAAATACAATTTATTTGAACATGAGAGTAAGGTGATAGGTATGTAAGACTGCCCTCAAAACACATTTTTTCTTAACGTGGTCTACACGAGCAATTTTTAGATGACAATTCGTATTTGCTCGTGTAAACGAGGAAAACTAGCCAGTTTTTACGTGGCAAATATATTTTCTGAAAAGCTGGCGTGTTGGTTTTTGTCACATACGAAAAATTGCTCGTGTAGACGACTCGTCACATAAAATGTGGCAAACATGTTCGTTAGCGCTATATATTCTGGAGGGCGACTAAGCAGCCCTGCTCTGTTTCTGCGTATCTCTGCTGTCCAAAGTCTTTACTGGCGCACTAAACTTTGAACTATTGACAAATTTTTGCCCTACCATCTACACGATCAAACAGATTTGTCGCATAAAACTGCCTGTATGGACCAGACTTTAATTACTTTGTATTAGCTGAAAAAGCTGAAACGGCTGGAAACTGTCTGTGTAGAAGTTAATAAGTCTTTTTTACAAGACGCAACTTTATATAAAGTATCAAAAGACTAACAGCATCAAATTTTCACCTTTCTCGACCTCCGGCAAAGTTTGTTTAACAGAGGATCTCATCAAAAAGCGTGTTGGATATTTTTTTCCTCAGCGTGCTCTCAGTGTTTCCGCTTTATCGTGAAAGTTTAAATACTTACCCAACCGTCGACATAGTGACAAACGCCCACCAGAAGCCATCGAAAGCTCCGCGGTAGAAAGGACGGCCGAACTCTTCTTCATTTTCACCGTTGTCCTTCAACATTTAGTCAAAAAAATACAAACAATTAATTAATGTTTCCCCTATTTCTTGGTTCAATGAAACGCCTCTAGCTTCAAGTTATCAATCACTATGCATTTTTCTGTCGAAATATTAAAAAGGTTTCTAATGCGTCATTGGTGGAGTTGGAAACGATGAAAGCGATAAATGGGAGACAGTACCAGCTGATGTTAGCCAACTTGCAGCAAGTTAATTAAGCAGTGAAGGGACTCCTGTCATGAAAAGCTGTAAGGCCCATAAATAAAATTTTCACACGGGATTTTGAGTTTCAAAACATTCCACAGCCAAAACAATATAAAATCTTTCTGGTAAAAAAAATCATTCATTTACACGTAAAAAAGCTTCAGTGTAAGAAACGGTTCTCCGAGACATTGTGGCATGATCTGAAATAGGGCCACAAACGTACCAATTAAATAAGTATTGCCTGTCAGTTCAATTCAGTCGTTTGATAGAACTCAGTATCGCTCTCTTAAAGTGATCTATATTTAGAAACAACTTTAGGATAAAAAAGAATGACTTTTCTGGCCGCTGTTTCACCTTAAAATCTCTCAACAAAAAATAGACAAGACAAACCACCTTTTTTGAACACGAATGCTTGTCTAAGAACGTTAAATGTCTATTGTCGGAAAACCGCGATGACACTCACATCCTTTCAAGTAAGTAGCTAATTGTGTTTTTACTTTCAAGTAAGAAGCTCCAAGTCTTTGGGCCAATAAAAGCTTTCGTATCCGCTGCCAAACTTTTGTATCTGAAAAAAAAACTTTCCGAGTTTCAATGTGTTATTTTAAATGTAAATGTGGACTTACCAATATCCAAATGCAGATTCCGGCCAAAGAGGACATCAAAAGGCTCAAAACTACGACGGGCCACGCTCCCAAAATAGCTTTAAGCAACTGAGCACGTCTCTCCGTCGTGGTGTGAGAAGGACCTCTTCGAATTATCACAATCCCAGGCGAATCAAATATGTTAATGTACTGTCGACTACTGTCTATGTACCAGTCTGGTTGAAAAGGAAAACTCAAGCTTATGTCTTCCGTAAGCGCCATGCGTTGAAGCGAAGATGAGTTATCAGACATGGCAAGGTATCGCATTGTCGTTTTCTTCCCCAAATAGAAGTTGCAACACTTTTCCAAAGCGAACTCTAGGGCTTGATGGAGGATCCCGTTTACTTGAGGTTGATCTTCTTTAGAATAATTCTCAAAGGTGAAAGGTGGTTGAAGCTGCCAAGAGACCTTAACTTCGCTTGGACATACTTCACTGTCGCGGCCTTTCTCAGGAATACCAGGATCAATATCAGGATTTTGTATTAGACGCGGAGGCAGTTCATTCTCCATAAACTGCTGCAGTAAAGACGTGTCGGTAGCCTCAAAAATCTCGAAGCTCGCTGCGGCGATAAAAAGGACTGCTAACAACTTAAACTTCATCCTGTTTTGATAACCGCCAGTCGCAATTCAGTTTCAGTCAAGGGCCAATGCTTTATAGAAAGCGATTGCAATATTTTTTGCATTGTGTCTTGGGATGATTTGTCAGTCACATATTGTGACAGTTCTACAATTATGTCCTCGATAATTATTGTTTTACTGAAAGCCAGGACTACTTTCATAATAGCCATTTCCACCATGCGTCATGCGTTAATTTGAGAGGTGAAAGCTGCGAGCAGCTTTACCAAGATGGTCAAGAAGGAACAACACAAACTATTTTAAAAGTCTCCTTTCTTCACGAAAGATAAATACTAGAAAGAAGTTTTGCCTATAAAAAAGCTGGCATACTCATCTAGTCCGGAAAATAAGCTGACGCGGCGCTCATTTACATGTTCAGTTGGAGACGGGTACTTGTCACTTGTCATCCTCCAACTCACTTACCGACTGAACGTTATGAACTAAAAATTCAACTTTATTATAATTAGCATTTCTACTTTTATGAATTTTCTGTAACAGGGTTAGCATGTTAACGGTCTGTTGGTTATAAATAGGTAGATTATTCTTGGAATCAAAATGCGAAGAATTTACCCCACGTAAAACCCAAGTTAAGGAGGCAAGTTTAACACTTGCTGAATGTTTTTTTTTTGTTTTATTATTTTGTTTTTGCTCAGACAGTTCTCTTTGTTCTGCTAATACTCAAGGTAAGCTTTTTAATGCACGGCGTCCATTTGGACGGTTTTAACTGGAAACAGCTGCTGGTTCTTACATTGATAAAGTAGAGGGCAAAGTAAGTGAATTGTGATTAGTTCAGAAAGGTACATATTGTTAATGTATGGTCCTCGAGGGCAAAGTTTTTCTGACCATTGCCCGGGGATCCTCGAAGATTCCAAAAATGACCCGAATACTTCCGAGGACTTCCGAAGAAGGCTTCCAAAGATTGTTGAAGACGATCGGAAGGTATCCGAAAATTTATCGAACTCTCTAAGGCGAGACCAAGAGAATATATTGCTCCAGTTGAGCTAAATAGGAAATCGAGGCTACTGACGATGCATGTTTCTAAATTAACAGGAACTTTAAAGTGCCACTAACCTCAAAATTTTTTTTTCGCTAATATAAATTTCATTTTTCTCCTGATCACCACTGCGAAAAAATTATCGTTTTAACTATTTTCGTTAATTTTCTAAGAATTTTTAAAGTTTGCAAATTTGCCCTTTTCCATGTTCAAGACCGAGGAATAGCGGAGAATGGGACGAGTTGGCCTTTGACGTCACTTCGGGAATAACAATATTTTGTTTCTGAGAAGAATGTATGCGAACATGCGATAGTGTGTGTCAAAATCGTTGCAGAATGCAAGGAAGATATGTTGTTGGAGGCTGTAGCAATACAGGATGCGTAGAATAGAGTATTCCTCTTCATTCAATACCTCTATCTCGATGAAACTGTGCCAAAAACGAGAAAAAGACCAAAGAAGTGGGCTGATCTGTGCGAAGCTAACGCCGGGAGCCATTGAGGATTTCTTCGATCTCGGGTTCGCCGCTACTGTAAAAACCTAGAGATTTTCATGGCCTGTATATTCTTCTCTATCTCTAGTGGAAAGCTTGAAATTGTCAAGGTACTGCATAAGACACGAATTTGGGATAAGCTGGGAGCCATCTGACTATTTCGAGCGCAAACGATCCTCCGACGCGAGTCCCAGACGAAACTATAGGTGGCGAAATTACACGGTAAATTAAACGCATCGCGTTTTGAAATAGAGACTTGACTTGTCTAAACGAATAGTAAACTAAACCTACGTTCTACAACGACGCGAAGAAGATTGTTGAGGCTTCGAACTGGTGAACTAGCTATGTATTTGTGGATTTTAATAAAAACACACGCACGCCGGAGGTCCCCTGTAATCTGGCCGTGTTTCTCAATGGTCATTCCGAATACAAAATTGTTTTGCTCTTGGAGTTTCGTCTTCGAGGAACGAAATACATCTAAATTACAAACTTAGAATGGATCAAGCATTTATAAATATGTGAGGAAAGTGAAACAAACGATTAAGATTCGACCTCGTAGCTACCGACGGAGATTGTTGTGCTTAAAGAAGAATGCGCTTGTCAGTCAACCGAAACGCTAAGTAATAAGTCGAGAACTCCCAGGTTATTAGCGTGCGTAAAATGGACATTTCATTCAAAATAACAGTGAAGTAGAAATGTATTCATTTAACTGAAAGTATACTGAACCTCTGTTCAAGATCTTGTCGAAGGATTTTCCATGATTTCACCAGTACGGAATATGCAAATTTGTGTAGCTCGTGTTCGTACACAGTAATTGAATGTGCACATTCTACGGTCGGGCGACAATAACGAAGCGAAAAGTTACCTCACCTTCGAATATTGTCTGCCGACATCTCTGCTTATCTCTTATGTTAAAACTATTTTCAATCAATGATCTGGAGAAGTAGGCAGGAGTGGATCACGACTGCATCGCATTTTAACTTGTATTTCGGGGGAAATTAATATTTGAATGTAAAAGTGTTTTGTCACTCCGAAATTTGCACGTTCCGTAAAGTCAAATTACCAACTCTTCGTGTTCATTGACATCTTTATAACCCTTTAAGAGCTGTAAGCTAACTCTTCAGTCATTTTTTGTACCTGTATAACCCAAATGGACCGGCAAATTGACGATCCCGGCATTTATACAATTATACAACGCGGCGATCTCGACTGGCGACCAGCACTTCGAAATGGAGAAAAAATATGTACTTCGCAGCCGTCCAAATCGTAGCTAGACTCCGAATTGTAATGCTAGATGATACAGTTCTTTCAATTAAAGTTCTTGTCCAGTTTTGATAAAATATGAATCTCAAATACCCCGAAAATGTTCTGACTGCCCTCGAAGCTCAGTCAAAAGTCTCTTGAGTATTTTAGCCCGGTTCCCGAAGTGACGTCACTAGTAGCCCGACCCAGATCCCACTTTGCGCGGTCGTGAACATAGAAATTACACGTTTAAACGCTTGTAGAAACGCAAGGATTTTATCAATCGAGATAATTTTCTCGCTGAAGTAATCAGGGAAACTAGTAGATGTTATTAAAGGAAAAAAATTTGGGGGAGTTAGTGGCACTTTAATATCGGTCATCTTTTACGACAGTTCAGTGTTTTAACAACATCTGGAGTGCTCATTGGCTCATCACACTATATGCTAAGCTGTTTTGTTTTTTGCCATTTGAAAAATGCTTAGGCCCTTGACAGCTCAAATGGTCCTGAAAATCATTTTCGGATCTAAAATGTTTAACAAACCAACGTCAGTTCCTTAATGTATAGAGTCCTTTCTACATACGTTCAGAGCAATAAACTGTTCATGACGTAGAATTATCGGGAGGAGGGCGATCCCATGAAATACGTTGAACCTGTAGGATAGAAAATAATAACAATAAGTCATTTTCGAAATATATTTGTAACATGGAGCCGAAGTTTAAAGGACAAATAAAGAGAACCAAACAGCGGCCTTGAGGAATGAATAAATGATTTCTCATGTTTTTTAAATCCCCTTATCCTCGTCAACGTGCGGGGATTATAAAAAATTAATTGCATTACCATCATAATGCATGCACAATACTGAATTTCTCATGGTTTGATTGCATATTATAATATAATTACTTCTGTAAGTCTGTATGCATGGGACAGAAGACATCTGAAAACAAGCTTTCATCGAGTTACTTGTAGCTTAGATGCTCAGTCAAATAATTGAAGAACTTTTGAAATTCTCAACTCGAAATGCGAGACTACAATGGTGGACAAAATTCCTTAGGAGACTTGCGTCATTGCATGAATTATCTGTGTTTTAAAAACGGAGTTTGAAAAAACACTGTTATCCTTTTCAAAAATCGTTTCTGCCCCCCCCCCCCCCCCCCCCACCCCATACAATCAATGTTGAAACTCTGGAGAAATGTCCAACATTGTAGGTGGGGTGGGGGGAGGGGCTGAGCAAGTGTAGTTGAATTCACGCTTGACTGTTTGTTTGGCGCGTGTGAAAAAGCGCCACAAGTGTAAATTTGTCCCAAGACTTTTGTCCATGATTGTAGATTCAATTACATTACAATATTGAAATTTCTCTATTCCCCACAACCCATCAGACCTCTCATCCCAGTCCTTCTCGCGAGGTCCATGTTAAACCAATCTTCTCTATTATCTTATGGGGGTGTTGTTCATCAGGTTATTTGGAACAATGAAAATATTACTGCTAATAAAGCTCTCGTATTTTGAAAAACGCTTGTTTCTTAAAGGAATTATTACGGTTAGGGTTATTTCATTGACATCGCACAACATCAAAAATAAATATAATAAAACAACATGACAAGAACTAGGTGTGTATAGAAGTATTTTTCTACCTATTTTTTGCCAACTTCCAAGTCAACTGCTTTCTTCTTCTTCTTCTCTCGCTTTCGTCGCAGATACCTGACTCCCGCAAACCCAACAGCGCAAGCAGTGACCACAAGCAAAGCAAAAGAAACTCCGACAGCCATTGCTTTAAATGAATATGAATTTTGGTTGAATAGCTTCTGGTCTCCATCAGTCAGTTCAGTACCTGGCAGGTTCTTTATAGGTGTGTATGAACGCTTGAAAACAAAAGATTACGAGATTACACATCTGAGGAGAAATTATTTTATAAATGATACTTTCGTGGGTCACCAGAAGATCCAAACTCGTGGTTTTAGTAAAGTTCCCTTAAAAACACTTTTGTTGAAAGCTCGTAGATATATATATAAACAACATGACGAGAAGAGGCCGAAAATATTTATTTTCTTTACCATCCCATAGTAGAAAATACAATCAAACAGTGCACAAAGAAACGAAAAGGCCTAGAAATAAATCTGGCTGTATGGAATTGGAGACCTCGTAAGATATTCATCATATACCATAAAATGGACCTTTGCTTGTTGGTATTGTGTTCCGTGAATTGATACGTAAAATGATCGAGGTCAGCTGCATGGTCATTGTTGTAGTAATAGTAAGAGACAGCAGCGCCAGTGGGAGAGGCGGTAGCAGCCGCAGCAGCTGAGGAAACAGCAGGGGTGGCAACCGTTACAGTGGCAACCTTACCTTGACAAATTTACTTGTATTGGAATAAACCTCATAGGAGGCAAACTCAATTAACTTCGGCAGGCACTCCCGCACATTAGGGTCGAAGTCTTCTTTCTTTATTGCTGCACCATATCCGTGTTTTTCCTCCAGTACTTGTGCAACCGTCAGCCGCGAGTCAGCTTTTCCTTTGATAAACTCAATCGCCGTAAACATCTCTTCCAGTATGCCTTCCACTTTTCCATTTTCCAATAAATGGTACGCTTCATACAGATCATTAAAATCTACAAAATGAGTAAGAATTTGTTATATCGAACACCAATAATTACAAAATTTGACATTATTTTGCGTTTTCAATTATGAAACTGGCCCTACTGATTACCAATAAAAAGGCAACCGAAAGTAATTCAAATGTTGTAAGTTGTGTTTTGTCTGACTTACGCGTGACGTTTATTCCAAGATTAACAGCATGTTTGAAGGCAAAACTCTCCTTTCGTGCGCCAACCTGCGTAAGTAATTTGAATGACATGCCAATGAACACATTTGTAGTCTTTGTATATGGGGGTCCTGAGTATTTTTTAGTTATTCAGGACAAATAGGAACGAACGAGAAATCCAGCAGAGAGGATAGCTGGCGAGCCTCTCCGTTGGTTGCACGAGCAAAGCCTTCGGCTCACAAGGCGAGAGCCGACGGCTACTGCCCAACGCGCAGTGAGAACCTGCTCGCAGCCTACAGAGAGGGAGGCGGAAATCGAGCTTATCAACTTTCAGCGATTCAAAGATTCGAAATGAGGTAGGCACGAACAAAAATATTAACAGGCAGGGTTAGAATTCCAGCTAGAATAATGAGTGAAATAATGTTGGAATTGTCTCTTAGGAAAGATTGTCAAATTACATCTACGACCGTAAACGGTTCCCTAAAGACAAACATCACTTTTTTTTTTCAATTAGCATAGGTTTTTACTTTTTTATGTCCCTTTTTTCTCCTCATTTGATTTTAGATTCAATCAATAAGAACTATCAACATGAGAGAAAGTGCGTCTCAAATTTTATCAAACAATACTCCTCTGCACGTCACTCGCCTCTTCTCAGTGTTTAGAAATGTTATGAAACACTGTCTCTTGTGTTTGATACATAACTTGGCTTATGTCATCTATTTTTACTTCAGTCTTTGCATGATATTTTGTGAACTTATCGTGTTTACAAGGTCGTGATCCTGATATTCGGGAGCGGTTTGGTTAAGTTTTCTCACACTGTATGAACTAGCGTTTTCTCTCGCCTGAAGCCAACACTTGCTTTTAAAGCTCAATTTGACTTGGTTGTGCGTCTGTACTCTCACCAATAAGGAAGTTCGTCATAAAATTGTCAAAATAGTCTGTTGACCCAATCCTACTTTAGATCAACTAGTATCGGTGCAAATACCGTAAATCCTCGAGTTAGCGCCCCCTCGAATAAGCGCCCCCTCCGAATAAGCGCCCCTCCTATCGGCCAAAATTTAAAATAAGCGCCCCTCGAATAAGCGCCCCCTCCGGTCCCCTCCCCTCCCCCCATTTTGTGGACGAGTAATGAGACAACAAAGGACGTATAGCTTTCGTCGTTTAATATTAGATTTGTGCATTGTTTCAGCTTGTGAACTCGTTAAGTTTGGAAAAAAATTACAAGTACTAACGGCGCCGCGAGTTTAAAGATCAGCTTTTATGTCGATAAACAGCTTATGTTGCTGTTGTCGCGCACATGATGCATTAAAAAAATGACCATGTCAGGCCACGATTTGGGAAAAATTAAAAAAGCGCCCCCCCTCGAAGAAGCGGCCCCCCGTCTTCTCCTGAATTTGAAATAAGCGTTCCGGGCGCTAAGTCGAGGATTTACGGTACTAAAAAATACGTTTTATCATACGTATACAATTTCCGTACAAATACTGCTATGGCACGGTCCGTTTTACTATCTGAAAGGTCGCTGGAACTCAACCTTGATAGCCTATCTTTGCTTAAGAATAGGAAATTAAAATTTTTTAAGGTAAGAACAAGGGTTTACATAAACCCAACAGCGATAAAAATATCGACATGTACTAGTCAGTAATTGCCACATAGAAACCACAAATTATGATTTCAAGTCTGCCACTCACCGTTTTTCCCGTGGTCACCTCATATCTCTCCACACTGACCGTGACGTTCGTCAATGCACTGGAAAGTGTGGCTGTTAGTATTGAACAGACTGTGATACCAGTCATTATCCACACTACGGAGAATAGTCTGCCACTTATAGACTTTGGAGTCTTGTCGCCATATCTACATTTTTAAGGAAATATAAAAATATCAAAAGACAACGTTTTAAAGATTACTTAGATTATTATAGGGGGGATATAGATGGGCAACGAGGCCATATACCTTTCAGTACATCAACGGACCAGGTACCAATATTTAGTTCACTATGGAATCGCAACACGAAATGCAGTCAGAAGT
Organism: Orbicella faveolata; assembly: GCF_042242905.1. NCBI lineage: Eukaryota > Metazoa > Cnidaria > Anthozoa > Scleractinia > Merulinidae > Orbicella > Orbicella faveolata. The sequence goes on along the minus strand of NW_028301536.1, from coordinate 13,119,659 downwards.
TATCATCTTTGGATGCCCTCGCTTGGCATATGTTCACAATCACTTTTGCAAGAGGACCTACACGGGTCTTCTTAAGGATATTTTCAGTTATTCTTAATCAGAAACATATTGAAGTGCAGACTTACCCAACCGTTGACATTGTAACAAAGGCCCACCAGAAGCCATCGAACACTCCAAGGTAGAAGGGACGGCTAAACTCTGTAGGATTGGTTCTGGTGTCCTTCACCAGAAAAGAAAATAAATATGCAGTTAATAAAAAAATTGAGTACATTGATATGAATTATTTAACACTTAAATTTTGGCTGTATACATGTATGTAAATGTGGCTATGCATTCTTGGCTTCATATTTTTTAAAAGGAACAGCAAACGGTCACTTCATGTTCGCATTATCTAGAGAAAACTTCCGAGACTGTTTGAACCGTGCATTCATAATTAAGTACCTTGTAAATCGGAGCAGCGAGCGAAATTTTATTAAATTCAAAAATAAAACGAGTTGGTGTAAGAGAGAACTAAAAAAAGCTTACAACTAAGAACAGGAAGGAAGCTACTTTGCAGCAAAAAAAGTCTACTTGAGATATCATGACACCCGTGCTTCAGCTACAGTATGTTACTGTAGTAAATGGTTTGAACCCATTAGTTCTCATCGTGTGATCGTCCAGGTGAGGGTAGTTCTGAAAAGAACTGGTGTTGGTGACTGACGTTTCGACAACCTGAGCGGAAGTCATCTTCAGAGTCAAGTGAATGGAGTTTGTCAGTCGATGATGTTATAAGTCTGTTCCGTTGAACGTGATTGGTCAGTTTAGCCATGATGGTATTGGCTGAAGGACTCGTGTAAAGTTTGTCATCAGTCATTGGTCGGTTTCGATCAGTCTATTGTTAGTCAAATTGGTCGGTTTTTTGGCCCGTCTATTGTCAGTCAAATAATGTCGGTCTGCTAGAAGTCCGTTTGTCGGTTTCGTTTCCGTCATGGATAAGTCGTTTGTAAGGCGCCGGCAGTTTTTGACTTAGTATGTTACTGTGTTACTGCGTCACTGTGTTCGCAACCGCAAGTAATTAATACACACCCTTTACTTTCGCTAAGTTTTCAGATTCTCAGTCCCAGGTAAAGGAAATCCAAACTTATTTCTTGTTGATCGTCTGAACGAAATGACACGAACGAAATGATTATTAAGCGTGTTTTGTTCTTCTAAACTTCGATCATTTTCGGCTGCGCTTTAGACAAAATAAATAATAGCGCGGGATTAAGATGGCAGCGTGGGTGTAAAGCCGTCGAGCATACAACAACTTTCCAATATTCTGATTGGTTCTTTTAATAAAGAACAATATATAATATGTATGATCCTTTAACAATGTTCAACACTGGGAAAGGCGAAACATGACCGCAAGGAGTTTAAATGTAAGAGTAATTTTCTTTTTTCATAAGTAAACGTCATACCATAATTTTTACATTTTCAGATCATGTTTTGCACCCTTTACTAGTTTCGATTACTTCTGTGACATTTTTAGTGGTTATCAAACGACCTGAGGCAATATACGTCTTATTCACGGTATTGTGCTGACTATATTTTGGTGACCATGACAACTGATCATTAAATTAGAGGAGTCCACTAAATAGAGGTTTAATTGTATGGTCAAAGTCTCAATAAGTCGTTGACTTCCAGTGGGGAAACATTTAGCTTTTACCTTGAATAGTATGATTGTTGAATTTCGCAAAAATTGGTTCTAAAATCAATTTTTGGTTGTGCTTGAACTTTTCAAAACTTTTGTTGGGTGGAAAGATGAGACCTCTTTTCACCTGTTCATCGGTTAGTTAATTGTTTCAGTCGTGACTGAAGTCGACCTGGAGTTGATTCTAGCACAAAATGATTCGCTTAAGCTGGAGAAAAGTTGCCTTTCGACATATCGAACTGAATCAAGTAACGAAAGTCCCGATTCTTTTTCCCCCTGAAAAGCAACATTATTTCTTTTAAATAAGGACGTAGTGGAAAAATTATAGACTCATTTCCATTTTTGTATCAACAATATGGTAATTTTCAAGTGGGTTTTTCTATATCAACTACTTTAATTTCGTGTTTAAAAACTTACTAATATCCAGATGCACACTCCAGCCAAAGAGGACATTAAAAGGCTCAAAACCACAATAGGCCATGTTCCCAAAATAGCTTTAAACAGTTCACCACCTTTGTTGGTTGAGTCTTCCCTCCGCACCAACACTGCTCCAGGAGAGTTCAGTATGTTGATATAGCACCACCTACTTCTGTCAATGAACAAATCATCTTGTAAAGGAAAAACCAAGTTTGCGTCGCTCGAGAAAATATTGCCATGCAGCGCAGATGCGTTTTCAGACTCGGCTAGGTATCGCATTATTGGTCGTTTTCCATTGTAATGCGCGCAGCACCTTTCCAAAGCGAAATCTAGGGCTTGGTGGAAAATCCCGTGAATCGAGTGACCATCACTAGCATTTTGTTCTACGGTGAACGGCGGCCGTACTTGCCAAGCGATTTTAACTTCTCCTGGACATACAAATGTCAATTCAGGGGTATATGCAGCAGGATGGCCTTTTGGCTTCGGAGGCAAGAGATTAGTGTGCATGTATTCTTGAAGGTGATCCATGTTGGAAGCATCACTGACTTGAAAGAAAACCAGGAAAGAAATGAAGGCAAACGATACAGACTTCATCTTGTAAAGAGTTCACAACCGCGCTGTGATGCAGTAGTCAACGAGCAGATTCACTCGAAAATTAACGGTTGACGATAACCCCTAAGAAGTTACCTGCCAATAAGTCAGTGACAGTTCTCACTTAAAGGCCTTGTAGGTCCGCGTAAATTAACTGTCTTTGCCTACAGGCAAATGGCTTATTTTCACGGCTTACCTAATTGTCTTCCTTAGACACAAAGACGTCACATAGAAGTCATAGAGTTTCTGTCTTCAAGACTGATTGGAGTAGAGCTGGACAGTAAAGAAAACCTGTTTTGAAGCACGCAAGCCATTTTTCTAAAAATCTAGGCTCGTTGATATGCTGGGCAAGAAGGGCCCCTCTGGTGATAACTGAGTTTGACCCGAGACAATTATGAGTTTTATTTTTACTTTTTCTGACATGAGCTAGTTCTTGCTCCTTCTTTGTAATTTATATATGCGAAAGTGGACCTCCAGCTTGGAGCTGTTACCTTCGTCTTGAAAGACGCAGGTGTTTTAAAATATAATGACTTTTCTCCTGCTTATAAACAAAGCTACAGTACAGTTAATAAGTTATTTCCTTCATCAACATGCCAGACAAATTGTTATTCATGAATATGTTAATTATCGAATATTGATTGACCCCCGGCACATTGAAATAATAAAGTAAGCTCAGGAAAAAAAAAATTTGTCCAGTCTCAGAGTATTGGGACCCGCACCAAATAGAATGATTTATCTCGGTGCCATCGTAAAATTAAGAAAACGCTATTTTCAACTATCAATAGATTCCATGTTGCCGTGCGTCCGTTCAGTAATTGATCACAGCCTTGCATACGGCTGGCGCGCCTGAAATTTGAACTGACCAATGAGGATCACGCAACGGGCGGGAAAAACTTTATTGTCCTGACGCAAGAGATCATCAAGGTAAGAGATTGAATCTCCCATATAGGTCCTCTAACTACAGTAATCCCTCTTAAGTTATTTTTAGACGTTTTATTCAGTTCTTGCGCGGATATTACTCGCGCGTTGCGTGGATGTTTCCGGGAGGATATGTTTATGTTTCGTTTCATTTTGTTTCGTTTCAAAAGCTTTTCAAAGCAAAGGAAAACCTCCAACGCTTTGGGGATGTCTGATATTTTGACTACAAGCAAAGGAGTTTCGGCTCTCGGTATGTTTTAATACATTTCGAAACTTTAATAGGAGTTAAAATAAGAGACGGATGTCCCCTGCACAAACAATAACAAGTGAAAGAACGGCAGAGAAATGAGTAAACAAACGAGTGCAAATTAAATCAAACAAACGCCCAAACACAAGCTTGGCAACCGAACAAACAGATGGTCGAAAGTGCGGGAAGACGTTCGCTGCCCAAGTAGCAAAAGCGGTTTAAGCAGCAACGGCAGCAACGCTAAAGGCAACATCGATTAAAAAACGACTTAATATTCAGCTTTCGAATCTCGCGAGAATTTAGATTCATTCAGTTTGTGTATACTGTCAGAAATATCCCAACCAGAATATGTAAGACGGCGTCAAAATTCGAAAAAGAAATTTGAAAAATTGGCCGTCGCATAGTTCACGTTCTCTCGAATATGCAGAAAGTGGCTATTTCACGTTGTTGTTTTGCGACCTTTTGTAAACAACGAACGGCAAAGAAATGAACAAAGAATTATAACGCACGCATACACAACCATTGTACTCGTTGCCGTTGCCTTTAAAGTTTGCTTAAAAACTCCTTAAAACCGAATAAACAGCCAAATAATGAGCAGCCAAACGAGCACAAAACAAACGAAAGCCCGGCCGAACAAAAAGACGGCTGAGAGTGCAGAAAACATCTCTGCTATGAAACGAAATCAAAACGTATAAAATGGCGTTCCCGCCATTTCGTCTCAGGTAGTTTCGAGAAAGTCGCTTCGACTGTCCATGCATCGCGCGAGTAGCATCCTCAGAAGATCTGGGTCCCGTGTCTAAAAGTAACTTAAGAGGGATTACCTTAGTTAGAGGACCTATATGGGGGATTCACCTCTTACCTTGATAATCTCTTGAGTGACCTCAATGAAAGTTAACAGGAATAGCATTGAGATCAGGCAACTTTTCTCACTGGAGATGGCATTAAAAATTCACGAAAAGGGATTTACAATTCCTTAAACCATATCAGATTGGAAAAAGTGAAAAATATGAAACATTTTGTGTCTCCAAGCTTCAAATTTGGCGCCTGGCAGTGAGGCCTGGGTTTAAATTTCGGCTCCGTTTTTTTTTTTTTTTTTTAACGGCGCGGCCATGGGCCGAGCGCGGTTCATGTTCTAACCGTGGCTTATTTTTTTTAACCGCGCGGCCATGGGCCGAGCGCGGTTCATGGTTTACCCGTGGTTTATTTTTTTTTATTTCTTTTTTAACCGTGCGGCTATGGGCCGAGCGCGGTTCTAGGTTTACCCGTGGTTTATTATTAACCGCGCGGCCATGGGCCGAGCGCGGTTCTAGGTTTACCCGTGTATTTTTTTTTTTTTGTCGGTGACCAGACGCAGACCTCCGCTCCGCCAAACTTTGAGTCACGAAACGTGTGATGTTTTTCCGCCAGAAGCTGTTAAAACATAAATACACGGACAATTTTACGGATATTATTTTCTTTTTTGTGGGTAAAATATATTTTCTTTTCGTTTTACCAAAGCGTTGCATTCAAAGGGAATAATAAATACGCTGAAAAAAGGTATTACGTCAGCCATGGAATGCGCTGACGTTGCAGCTTTCACTTTCGCTACGTGACAAATAAGATCGTGTTTACTTTACAAGTTTATTTCGGCAGAAGGGACGGTCATTAATTTATTTGTAATTTTGCGAGTATTTCTTGTGGTTTTAGGCAAATGAAGTAAATCCTTTGACTGTTTCATCGCAGCGAGTTCATAGATCGGAAGGAAAATTAAATATTTGCAAGCCAAGCAAAGAACGTGTCAGAACGTGCAAAGATTACGTCATTGATAGGGAAGTAACCACCGTACTAAAGATAGCCGTAGATAACGCAATTCTTGAATTATGTGACTCGTCTGACTTCTTTGCTAACCCTTAACTCAAGGGAAAAAAACAACTAAATTTAATCGTGACTTTAAAGAAAGAAAGCGATTTGTAATAGTGTTCGTATCTTCATGCCCATACATATCCCGAAGAAAGTTCCAGATTAAGACTATTACGTCATCGGAGATGTCACAACGGCTACGACTGATGGTGCGATAATAGAGTTTGTGTTGATCAAGTGCTGTGATGTCTACAGTAATCAATGAATCATCAAAGATTGCTTTGGAATATGCACTGCGTTGCGACTGTAGTACTAAGAAAACAGTTAAATTTTAAAAGCGCGGTTATAAGATCTAACAGATCTTCTTGTTAACCGCGCGGCCATGGGCCGAGCGCGGTTCATGGTTTACCCGTGGTTTTTTTTTTTTTCGCAGATTTGTCTGCGACCAGACCCAAGCTTCCACTCGGCCAAATTTTGAGTCGCGCAACCTGTGATGTTTACTCGCCAAAAGCTGTTGAAACATTCATAAATCTCATCTCCCATACTGACTTTCGCGGGAAAAAATTAAAAACCCAGCGTTCGTCAAAAATTATATTTTTTCAGCAGAAATTTAGCTCGGAACATATACATATCCATATTCCTTTGAATAGTCGATGAAATTACCTTTTCCGGATATTTTTTCCTTCGGGGTCAACAAAAACCTCCGATTAGAAAATCACGCCGAACCCACACGTTGCAAAAAAATCTCTTCAAAACCCTGACTTCGAAGCGATATAACACTTCAGCGTTAATAGCTACCACACATCGGCCGCGGTAAATCTATTCGTTAACAATCCAGCTTTATCGTGTTAAAATTTCAGCGAAATCGAACAAAACCAGAATTAACTAGAATTTTTTTGTGACCTCACTCCCCAGACTTGACCTAACAAAGGAAGCAACGGTCGCCCATAGCAACCGAAAAACACGAACATAACAAAGCCGAACGTTTCGGCCAAAAATCTCCAGAATTATCGCCTGAGAGCTTATACTTGAATGGGAACATCTTTTTCGAACTTTTTTCAACTCATTTAGACGAAAGACTGGCCTCGGCGGGCCACAAGAAAGACCAAGAGAAAAACAGACCAAGACAGCAGAACAAGCCGATAACATTTCATCGCATGGCTTTCGGCACGAAAACGAAAATACAGCTTACTTCTGGATAAATTCAGCCTTAGAAGCCAGCAACCGGCCCCAAATTACTTTCTGTATCCTTACAAATATCCTGATTTCCTTCTCCGGAAGATTTTGCCCCAATTTTGAGCAAATAAACATTTCGTCGACGGTGACCGCCATTACGGTGGCTTGCAAACTAAATTAGCTAACTTGACAAAATTCTCCCGAGGCGGGGATATGACGAAAAGAGCTGAAAGATGGCCTATAATCAGTCCGGAATATCCCGATAAATTAGGACAGTCATGACGTCATGAAGCTATTGTTAGCAGGGAAAATGGCGGACCTTTTATGCGGACAAAGAAAGTATGTTGTTTCCAGTCTCGCATAGAGTCTGGCCAGCATTATCCAGGACTTTTTGCGACCAAACGTTGAGAAGGAGAATAAGCGGCCATTTTGGTAGTAGGAGAACCTTGACTGTCTTCTAATCTTTGAGTTTTTTTCGTGTCAAGCGACGATGTAGACGCGATTTTGTGGCCAAATATTAAGGTTAGTAAAGCCGGTGTACGCGTTATTTTCTAGTATTCACGTATTTTTCATTGAGCTGTGTATATTTCTACTGGTTCTAGTGTTGTTAAAGTTTCATCATGCCAAATTACATGGTTGTAAACAACGTCGATATTTTGTAAACTCTCTTTGAATTTGAGGCGTTACAAGTGTACCTGAACCGCTGTTGTTATAAGGCTTGAGTAATGCATCGTTCCTTCATTTTTATGACAGTTGTTTCCAATTTCTCTCGCTTAAGTACATGGAAGAGCATACTCGATTGCTCGAGGCACTTTGCCGAATTTTTGGGGAAAAAACAAAGGGAAAAGAGAGGAAATAAGACGTCGCTAAGTACGCGGACGAAATTAAACAAATTTGGGAGGTCTCTGTTTTGGTGGATTCACCGAATGTGCACCCCATTTTTATCACTGGAGAACCAGCAGCCTGTTGAAAACCACCTACAACACAGAAGTGGCAGCGAAACAGACAGGCCAGGGGTAGTGCAGTGATTCCCTGTAAATGGATGTTATCAGTATCCCAAGGAATGGCACAAAGGGTAGAGAGCTTGTTTGTGCTCATTTACCAGACGTTGAGGGCCATGCAAACATGTAAGTTAAGGTTTGTAGGGGGCATTGTACTCTTTTTTTTTTTGGCATTGTTTAAAAACTATACACACAGCAGCTGTACCTAGTAGATGATGATTCTTTTCACCTCCCTATGAAGCTTGAATGTACCAGAAAGTAATGTTTTTGCAAAATAATTTTTATGAACACAGAGACTGAAAAGGTACGAGAGTTTAGAATGTAGTGTCGAGTGTTGAACATCACTAATTGTGAAACTAATGAAAAACATTAATTGGTTGTGAACAGGAAACACATCAGTTTGGTTAAGAATATGTAATAAAAAATAGAAAACATAAGAGTTATCAGACCACTTGAGGGCAATCTCTTATTTAATGAGACTAATGTGGTAACTACATTCAAAATAAATTCATATGTTAACACGAAAAATACATTTGTAATAATATTGACATCTGTAAGCAATGTAATAATCTTCTAAGCGCTTGTGATTTGTTTCAGGTCCTGCATTCTGCCAAGAGGCAAATTCAAGGTCGAGAGTACCTAAAGAGTGAATAAAATAAAATGGATTTCACTTTCAAGACTAAATTTGTTTTGTATACTTTAAATAAATATATAATAAAACCTTGGGACATGTGGATGGATTGTGAATGCTCCCTTGTCAACCTGTCCAGGAAATATATTTTGATATTTTTGGGTAAATAACTTGTGAAAGTTAGCAATTATATGTAAGTTTTCATAATTTAAATGTGGAAATCAGACATGATATCTTTTAGCACAGTAACAAATAGATACAAGAAATATTTGAAATAAATACCAAAATGAAGAAATTTCAGATTTACAAATAATATATCGACAGAATTTTTGACTATCCCTGCATCTGACGGCACTAAAATTTTGGATACATTTTTTCTAGCTTAGTTTATTTTGTATAAAAGAACAAGAATTTCTCACTCGTGAAATTTGCTAAATAATGATTTCATTTCCTCGATTTAGCCAAAACGTATAGCATTTCGGACATCTACAATTTATCTTTGCTGGCATATAAGAACACGCGAGTGCTGTCAATTTCGACCCGATAATCCCTAGATAAGAGGAAAGCGTCAATTCTCATATCGATCATTTCTGTGCTTAGAAAAATGCAGAGTAAAGATGCTTACCGATTGTACGGTCTCTTTCCAAAGAATGATAACAGCAGCTCGTCAAACGTGGCCCGCATTGCGTTCTGTGGTGCTTCCTTCGGTCCGAGGATAATCGTTATCTGGGCAGAATTGTCTGTGACATGGAACGCGAACACAAACTTTCCTTTTATTTTATAATTTGGACAGTATTTAACTCAATTTGAGATAAATCTATACCTCCCGAAGGTCTGCATTCATGGCATTGGAGAGTATTCGCGACTCTCTTTGTCCGCCATCTTGAATCTCTTGGTTTGTTTTGAAACACAACACTCCAACCAAAACACGCATTCTCATTGGTTGAAACGTGAGTTTCGTGACATAACAGATGTCCTAACTTATCGGGATATTCCGGACTGATAATTGGCTAATGATGAGATCATCCCACTGTCCAAATTTGTGAGAATCGAAAGTAGCGCCAATTTTCTGTCACGTTTTCAATCTGTGGTCACTGGAGTGACCAAAATCGATACATCGGTCGGGATAGAGTTTTATTATTAAATATGTGACTTGTGTGACTACTTTGCTAGCCCTTTACTCGTGGAAAACACCAATTAGATTTAATCATGACTTTTAGGAAAGAAAGCTGTTGTTAATAGCGTTATTATCGTGTCATTCATATCGCTCATGCCCATACATATCCCGAAGAAAGTTCTACAAAGATTAAGACCATTACGTCATCGGAGATTTGTCAATGGCAACCACTGATGGTGCAATAATACAGTTTGTGTTGATCAAGTGATGTGATGTCTACAGTAAGAAAAGAATCATCAATGACTGCTTTGGAATGTGCACTGCGTTCCGACGGTAGTGCTAAGCAAACAGTTAAATTTTAAAAGCGCGGTTATAAGATCTAACAGATCTTCTTGTTAACCGCGCGGCCATGGGCCGAGCGCGGTTCATGTTCTACCCTTGGTTTATTTTTTTTTTATTTTTTTTTTGTCGGAGACCAGACGCAGATCTCCACTCGGCCAACTTTGAATTACGCAATCGGTAATGTTTACTCGCCAAACCTTGTTTCTTCAGGGTCAACAGAAATCTCAGATTACAAAATCACGCCGAACCTACACGTTGCAAAAAAATCTCTTCAAAACCCTGACATCGAAGCGATATATCACTTTAGCGTTAATAGCTACCTCATATCGGCAGTATTAAAATCTATTCGTTAACAATCCAGCTTCATCATATTAAAATTTCAACGAAATCGAACAAAACCAGAACTAAATATTATTAGATTTTTTTTGTAACCTAGCTTCATTGCGTGAGTCGACAAAGGAAGCGACGGTCGCCCGTAGCCACCGAAACACATTAACATAACCAGTGAACCTACGTTTCGGTCAAAAAAATCCAGGATTATTGCCTGAAAGCTAAAAATTCAAGAGGAACATCTTTTCCGAACTTTTCTCAAGTTATTTAGACGAAAAAATGACCTCGGCGGACTCCAAAAGAGAACGAAACAAAAAACAGAACGAGACAGTGAGAAGAGCCGATAATTTATTCACCGCGTGGCCTTCGTTACGTTCACGTTAAAAAAACCTTACTTCTCGATAATTTCAGCCTTACAAGTCAGCAACTGGTCCCAAATTACTTTCTGTATCCTTACAAATGTCCTGACTTCCATCTCCGAAAGATTTGGCCGCAATTTTTTAGCAGATAAACATTTCGCCGACAGCAATCGCCATCACGGTGGCTTGCAACTAATTCGCTAACTTTACAAAACCCTCCCGAGGGGGGGATATGACGAAAAGAGCTGAAAAATGATGACCGGAAATAGAGTAATTTTCTCAGCTTCCAGTGTGCCAAATTTGCTGGAAATAGGTTCAAAACCGATATTTTTTTTTTTCGTTTTTTTTTTCTTCGGGTCACTCATGCTACTAAAACAGTTAACTTTTAAAAGCGCGGTTGTAAGATCTTAAAGATCTTCTTGTTTAGTTTTGTCGGTGACCAGACCCAAACTTCCTCTCGACCAAATCTTGAGTCACGCAACCTGTGATGTTTACTCGCCAAAAGCTGTTGAAACATTAATACAAGGACAATGTTACGGATATTGTTTTCTTTATTTGTGTGTAAAATATATTTTCTTTGGTTTTATCAAAGCGTTGGATTCGAAGGGAAATAATAAATACGCTAAAAAAAAGGTACTACGTCAGCCATGGAATGCGTTGACGTTGCAGCTTTCACTTTCGCTGCGTGAAAAATACGATCGTGTTTACTTTGCAAGTTTATTTCGCCAGAAGCGGTGGTCATTAATTTATTTGCAATTTTGCGAGTATTTCTTGTGGTTTTAGGCAAATGAAGTAAATTCTTTGGCTGTTTCATCACAGCGAGTTCATAGATTGGAAGGAAAATTAAATATTTGCAAGCCAAGCAAAGAACTTGTCAGAACATGCAAGGATTCCGTCATTGGTAGGGAAATAACCACTGTACTAAAGATAGCCGTGGATGACGCAATTCTTGAATTATGTGACTCGTGTGACTTCTTGGCTAGCCCTTTACTCAAGGGAAAAAACAATTAAATTTAATCCTGACTTTTAAGAGAGAAAATTGTTGTTAATAGTGTTTGTATCATCATGCCCATACATATCCCGATGAAAGTTCCAGATTAAGACGATTACGTCATCGGAGATTTCACAACGGCTACGACTGGTGGTGCAATAATACAGTTTGTGTTGATCAAGTGATGTGTCTACAGTAATCAATGGAATCTGCCCTGCATTGCGACTGTAGAGCTAAGAAAACAGTTAAAATTTAAAAGCGCGGTTATAAGATCTTAAAGATCTTCTTGTTTTTCCTCGTTCAGTCACAAATCGCCGTCTGGTCTCTAAAGCGCATGCGTCACCTGTGCATGCGTACAGCACATGGAATTTACAGAAGTTGTTGTCGTTAGCACGGATTCCATCATTTCTGGGGCGATGAAATCATACACAAACGAACACACCGTTCGAGGTAGACCAACACTAAAGGACATTAAGCGTTTTCGGACGGGTCGGTCTGCAAGCCTTACGAGAGATCAATTTACGAGCGAACATTTTGAGTGAATTTATCAAGAATCATTTTATACCAAAGGAGCCATCAACCGGGGCTATCAAGTCTTCAACTTGATAAAAAGCATCTTCAGAAGCGTCATCGTATGATCGTGAACCAAGTAGAATCCCAGCACGAACTCAAGAACGTCTGAGCAACAAGAGCAGAAAGGTTAGAAAATTTGTTTACGAATGTATCCGTTCGAGTACACCTAAGTAAAACGCTCCGAGAAACTTCGTTAAGTATAATAAAGATAGAATCTAGAACTAAAGGATATTTTCTCGTTATTTTCTTGTAACAGAGTTATGTGTCTTTTACAAGAGTGAAACCCATGTAGCGAATTATTTTACATTTAAGCTGAAAGAAACTAATGTACATGTATGTTGACCCCAGCAAAACAATTCTTGGCTTGCACTGTCACGCAATCCTGACGCAATAAAAAATCTATTCGACAACCGTTTAGTGGATTAAATCAAGAAATTGTGATGTTATAGGAGATTAATAAAGATGACACTTCGCTAATTTTTAAGTCTGTGCGTTTTCCCAAGCTCAGATATTGGTCCAAATATTTTGCACAAATTTACAGAGACCAGTACCTCCGCGGTACGCCAACATTGCCGCCGAAAAATAGTGTAAACATCTGGAGCCTACTTGGGCTATCTAGGCGACTGATTATCTGTACTGAACAAACAAGCATTTACATAAGCACTTTTCCTAGTACTTTAAGTGCTGATTGGGCTAAAAATCACGACATAAGTATATGTTTTTCGACAAACGCGTTCATAGGTCTATGTCACGCACCGCCATAACTCGGAAATTCAAAATGTCTCGCTTGCTTGAGAAACGCAAATAACATCATAGGCTGATATAAAGACCTTGACTCTTTTCACGCCCTAAAGACCTGCAAACGTGTAATAAGCTATTAATCGATTCCAAGAAATGCAATCAAAACCAGAAGAGCTTAAGTACATCGATTCGATTGAATTTCGTACAACTTCAAAGGCAGAACATTTAGCTCAATTGCAATATAGCTAGTGCTTCTCAGTATAACGACTGCCTGGGTATACGCAGCAAAGCGTCTAGTTTTGAACAAAATATGCTGTTCCTCGTCAAATAAAACCTGGAATTCTCAAGTTAACTATTGGAAGAGGCCAAAGCAACTTTAGCTTTGGCTTTATTTTTGTCAGCTTCGAAGAAAAAGGCTATTATCTTGTCTTTTCGGTAGGACAGCTAAGTTTTGACTTCCGCTCGTACTGCGGGCGCAGCCGCCGTTTGCAAGGAAATGACGTCAAAATATAGTAAGAACAAACAAGGTGGCACGCGAAGCGATAGCCGAGTGGCAAACGTTTTGTTATCTTTCAAGCCTGGATGAAAATCTCGCCGTTATATAAACCGCCTAGAATCTGAAGAGTTTCATTTCTGAGAGGTATCAATTCTAAAACAACACATAAGCTGACCCTTTGATAATTTTTAACAGCGATAAAGACAATTAATTGCTTTGAATATCTTCTACACATAAAATTGCATAGATTGGCAAATATCCTCTGTCAAATAGGCTCCCATTGTCGACCTTTTGAGGCTGAACACCCTAAGAGGTACTAAAAATGCTTTTTAACCCCTAAAAAGTACGACGAACACCCCCGTCCTTTTTTTATATGGGAGTTTCTCCCCCATCCGCCATCACTGCAAAAAGTCTGTTTGTATCCCGACAGTCTTCACTAGACTGCAAACGTGTTTTTCTCGAATTACTGTGAGTGTCGTTCGAATAATAGGCCAAAGTTCAGACAACCCTCAGATTTTCAATGTAATGTTGTTTACAACATTCCATGTAAAGACTGCCCTTGGAATTACATAGGAGAAACCGGAAGAATAATAATTACTGATGTGACACAATATTGTGTAACAACATTTTTTAATGCATCGTTGACGAGTTATCCGGCCTTTTCTGATTTAGAAAATGGAATAATTGGAGGCGAATGGTGATTGATTGCTGTCTACTTCTTTGCACATGACATAAGCTCCATCGATGGACAAAAGTAAATTTAAAGGAGCTTTTTTGGTTTTTCCGTTGTACAGAAATGCCGTTTAATCACAGGAGCCCTTGGCCTCTAAATAATAGTTAACTAAGGTAGAAGAATGTCCGAGAGCTACTAAGCATAAAAAGATTCCACAAGCGCGGTTAAAAGTGGAGAACGTTGAAATGGATTTCGAATAACAAACTTGAAAAATGTAAATGTGACAGGTGAATTGATCAACATGACACGAGCGTTGGACAAGGGGAAATCTGGGTCCCCCCGGGCGGGTTAGTTAAATGAGTTCATATGCGAAAGAAATCAGAATGACACCGGATTTCTTAACACTAGCACCTGTTATTTTCTTTAAATGTTATGAATCTCATAATTCCTAATCTTGTTGACGATAAAGTATATCTGTATACATTTAACTACTCAGTAATTTAAAAACAAAAGCTTGAAACAATGATTTAGTTTAACTGGGTAATCAT